>NW_021319137.1:669364-702926 GCF_001605985.2 Dendrobium catenatum | reverse complement strand
AAGCGATTAAGTGCAGCTTATCCCCGGTGGTGGATAGTTGTAAAAGTTCAACAAAGTCCTGATATGTGATTTTGGCAGGGCGTTGATTCACATAGGAGGTCAGGGCTGTGAAAGTAGGATTTATGCAAAGGTTTGTGAAGAATTCACGAAGAAGCTCAGCATTAAAGGGGAAAGCAAGAGGAAGAATGAAACAAAGGGAAGTGTGTGTGAAAAGATCCAATACCGGATACAAAATGTGGGCAGGATTGATGATTCTGGAGACATTTATCCCACATTCTTTGTATCAATGGTAAGCAGCTTCATCTTCTACCTCCCTGAAATGAGGGTCAATCCTAGCCCTCGAAGAACTCCCAAAAGTTTGTCGAACTCATTTCCCACAAGCCATAGTAAGGAGTTAGCAAGGAAACACAATAAGAGAAGGGATGTGAAGTGAAAAACATGGCTGGAACGGCCAGAATTTAAAGAAGCAGCCATATCTTTCAAGCCGATCGCAGAATCGTCCAGGACGATATGACACAATAATTGCGTACAGGCCGATTGGTCAAAAAGGCGGTTCGATCGTCCTGGCCAATCAGATATCGGCCAGGACGATTAGACACAGGCGATCGTCCTGAGGAGTCCAGACAACCGTTGAAAAAGCAGATCGTCCTGGCCGATTAGGTGTATCGTCCAGGATGATGCACAATAATTTATTTTATCGGCCAAAGTTAAAACATTTTAAATCTATGTCACGTGTATCGTCCAGGATCGGCCAGGACGATTGTCCAATAATGGATCGTCTGGGCCAATTTTAAGGATTTTAAATATTTTATTGGCAAGGACTATCAACAAGATTGCAATAGAGTTCGATCAGATCATCCAGGATGATAAAAGTATCGGCCAGGACGATATGACTAGAATTTGAAAAATAATGAAGGATGGTGATGATCAAAGCCCTGAAAAATAAAACAAAAGAAAAGAAAATGAACAACAATAAAAAGCTAAAAACAAACAATTTGAAAAGAAGCCTAAATTTTTTTTTTCTGTGTTTTATATTTTTTTTTGTTTTATCAAAGCAATTTATAAGAGAATTTCTTAAATAATTTAAACTTTAGAGTTTCAAGAGATCAATAGGTTAACAAATTTTAATCGGAAGAAGGTAGAATATCCGATTCTGTTAACCCTAGATCAGACATCCTTCAGGGTATAAATTGTCTTTTGAAAAATAGAGGCCTAACTCAGAAAAACTAAATAGGATAAAAAGAAGATCCATTCAAAACTTGTTTACAAAGAAAATATCTCATAAATAATATGTCAAAGTAATTTTTCTCAATCATGAAATTTGAAATCAAGCCTTTCAAAATCTCACATAACCCATAAGTTCTTCTAAGTTTTAAAAGTTTTGAAAAGAGAGGATAGCTTGCTTTTTAGTGGGCTCATTTTATGCCTCTTCAATCTTTGATTGGCTCTTTGAGCATCTTTTGATTTTTGATACACATTTGTGTATATACTTTTATTTCAATTTTGGCGTCATTGCCACTTTTCCTTTTTATCTTTTGCAAGCTCACTTCTCTTTTGCAAACTCTTAAAAGAAGTTCTTAGTTGTGAGTATATCTTCTAGATATATGAGAATAGGAGCACTCTCTCTAACATAGGGAAGAACTACCCCCAAAATAAAACTAAAAATCATATGATAAGTGCAAAGGCAAGATCTCAAATAACTTGAGAGATATATAAGAACTTTGGATATTATGCTCAAGATAGATTTTTGTAGCAAGATAAAAAGAATCTTAGTTTCAAAAACCATTGGCTAAAATGAGTTAGACTTTTATTTAGAGAAGAAAATTATACCACTAAACAAGGTCAGATGGAGGGAAACCATCAACGGTATTCCTCCCTTTAACCGATTTAGAAATGCTAAACATAATCTCTAAAGCTCCAAAATTTAAAAGCTTAAAAAAATAATAATATAGGAAACTAAACATAAAAAACAAAAAAAAAACAAAGCGATCTAGAACAACACAAAGCAAGCACACAACAAAATTAACACAAAAATAATTAAAGAAAAATCATTTCAAGAAATTATGAAGTAGCAAGTTTAAGCAATTTTTGAGCTGCGATCCTCCATATGTTCAATTATCTTATGCTCCCACGAGGTCTTTGGTGAGAGCACACCTGCAAAACTCAACAACAGTCAGATTTAAGAACCCAACCTTTTTTGGGTCCCTTCTTAAGAAAGGTAGAATATAATGCAGGTGTGGTATGCTGTGAATCATGTATCTTAGCTCTCCACACCCAATGTGTACTATGATGAACAGTGCAGGTGTGTAAGATGTGTCCTAACATGCCACAAGAAAAACATCTAACTCCAGGAAAAGGATTTCTTAAATGACTTGAGTTATAATGCCTCTTCCTAGGTTTTGGATTTGGATTCAAAGTGGGAGTCTTCCAATTTCTCTTAAGTGTATCCAATTCATTTTTAATCCTCAAGTTTGTCTTTTTTAGAATATCATTCTCAACCCTCAAGTTTTTTTCTTTCTCTTTAGATTTCTTGAAATCAGATTCAAGTGAGGTGTGTGAAACTTTTAATGCATCTTGCTCATTAATTAATTCTGAATGCTTTTTGTTCAAATCATTAAATTCATCAAGAAGAGACAAGTGGTTAGAATCAATTGTTAAATGATCTTTAGGAATGACTTCATACTCTTTTTGCAAATTTACAAGTTCTAATTTTAAGTTAGCATGAGTCTTCTTAAGTTTTTTGTATGATTCATGGATTTTCTCACAAATCTCAAACAATTCATCATAGGTTGGTTTACATACCTCATCCTCATCACTTTGCTCAAGATGATCTTCCCCCATTAAGCACAGGTTTGTAATCTCTTCTTCTGGTTCAGTCTTAGAGGAATCAGTACCAGATTCTGCCCAGAACGCCTTTTGGACTCTCTTCTTATCCTCCTAAACTTAGGTTTCTCCTCACTTTTCCTTATCATTGCTCGACGTGATCTTGAAGGTAGGAATCGGTTCACATGTCCAGGGCATCGCGCTTCTATAACAACAACATAGAGGTAACTTAGTTTTTTTATAATCCTACCTGTTTCTCCAATGATTGCTTTTGCTCTTCTTAGAAAGCTTTTGAATTGCCTTGTGATAGAAGGAAAACTTCATTCGCTTTCAACCGAAAGATTCAAATCTATTTGTGCACCTTCAGTGCAGATTGTTTTTCCTTCTTCTTCTCACATGCATCAGATTTCTTGATTAACCCTTGTTCTAAGCATGAGAGCAAAAGTAAGTGTACCGAATAGAATAAGTTGTTCAATCCTTAAGATTCAGTGATTGTAGTGATTTTGCATCATTATAGAAGGCATGGTATTCAAATCTTGTTTATTTTTTTCATAATTTGAAAGTTCTTTTTCCTAATGCAGATGCAGTGAAGTAACTATCTGAGTAAATCCTAGTATCATGTTAGAAACAGATTCATGAGGTTTCATTCAAAAAAGTTCATAGTCCATGTAGAAATTTCAAACGCGATTTAACCTCAATTAGTGCCTTCATAATGGTGACACTAATTTTTATCCAAATTTCTCTTGCCAGTTTGGCAAGTGAAAAATCCCATGTAGTCCTTCGTAAAAGGAAGTGGAACAGTAAATGACATTAAGTTTTGCCAGTTGGAGGTGTGTAAAACCCCCTTAATAAGCATCCACATGCAATAGTCAGATTGATTTTAGAAAAGTATACATGCGAGTTTTCTAAAAATCAAATGGGATATTATCAAACAAAGGTGGTCGGGTAATAGAATACCCTTTCGGTGTATTACGATTCCCAATGTTAGCCATGCATCAAAATTCAAAAAGTTTTCAAACTCTATTTTTATGAATCCAGCTCTACTACTACTTGAATGTTCGTTAGGGATGTTAAGCCGTATAGAATTGGCCCAAGCTAACCAGGGGGGGGGTGAATTGGTATTTTAAAAAAAAATATTTTCACAAAGAACTAAAATCACATACACCAAATTCACACCACAAGAGAAATAAGTGCAGAAATTAAAGTGCGGAAGCAAGAAACAAGAACACAGAAATTTATAGTGGTTCGATCAACTCAACCTACGTCCACTCCTCGGAGGCGCCCTCTGAGTATTGCACTACACTCGTGACTCTCCTTTAGCCCCCACAGCTAGGCGGAGAAGCCTTTACAAAGAACCTCCTTTTTGCCACCCCGGCAAGGCAGAGAACCTATCTCCTTTTTCTTCCTCCTGAAGCTAGCAGAGAATCACAATCAGATGCTGAATCCTTACCTCTACCGACCCTTCCACGGATGAGAAACTCTAGACGAAGAAGAAGTAGAGCAATCCTTGAAGCAACCCTTTTGAATCCCCTCACAAGCTCCCCCTCACAAGATCCTCTCTCTCTCCCTCTCTCTCTTTCTTTCTCTCCTCAAGGTCTTCTCAGGTCAAGCCAGCAGCAAAAGATTCTTTAAAATGTTGAACAAGAGGTCTTAAATAGAAGATCTTCAAAGGAGCTCATTAATTGCAAGTTGCCGACAATATCGTCCAGGCCGATATGGACTTCGTCCTGGCCGATCAGTACAAATCTCAGAAGATCGGCCAGAGCATCACCATGAATGCAATCTGGATGATTAAAAATTGGCTTGATCATCCAGGACGATCTCACAATCGTCCCGGCCGATTAGTTCAAATTAGAGGAAACTCGTCCAGAGCATCGCCCTGAATTCAAGATGACTGATATTTGTCGTCCATAAGTAACTAGGGTTTTTGAATGGATCGTCCAGGCCGATCCTGCGATCGTCTAGGATGATATGATCATATCAATCATCCTTAATTACTTCCTTAATTTGTTTAATTAATTAAGGCATAATTGTGAATATTGTCTAGGCCGATCCAAGATCGTCCTTGCCAATTACCAAAAAATACAGTATACCTTAATTATTTATGGCGGCAATTTGTCTCTGTTTTGAGCTTATCGTTCAGGCCGATACACGTATCGTCCAGGACCATCTATTAATGGTGGCTGCCTTAAATTAAGAATCCTTATTTAGATTTTTTGTTTTAAGCCTGATCGTCCAGGACGATGTAAATATCGTCCTAGCCGATGTGGGTAAAAATAGAAATTCTAAGTCTCTTAAGTGTGTGTGTAGGGTTACTTAGCATCAGTCTCTTTGAACATTACAAATAGACTTAAGAAGAGAAAAATAAAGTACATACTGACTCAACCCTAAACCTACGCAATCTTGAATTGGCTTCGTTTGTTCGTCCGATCTTCGATTCCTGAAAAGTTAGAAGTAACAGGCAGTCCAAGAGAATCAATAGTGTTTGTCAATCATCGAAACATAAGTCATGAAACTAGGTTTGCAACAATTTATCCTAAGCTCTGAATGAGGCAAAATTCGTGGTTCTATACTCCCTATACTTGTTACAAATCTAGATTAAGGGATTCTAATTTTGAAGATAGCAAACATTTTTGTCATCTCTATTTTTTTACTATTGCCCTGCCAACTAACATTTCAGGCCTACAATATCAATTGTATATAAAGTCAGCTCAAGATTTAATAAATTAGATTGAATTAGCCACCAACTTTTTAGGCATGTTATTAGTTTTAGACATCGTATAAGACATCATTTTGGATGATGCGTTATAACTATGCCTAAATTAGTCTGATGATTAAGGAAAACATTTAAGGTTAGATTGATTGATCATATCATTCTAGACGATGGTAGAATTATCTTAGACGATTAGCTAAACAAACCTTAATTTCTTTCTAGACGAATAGAATAATGTTTTGGACAATATGTATTGATTTAAACTAATTGTACTAGATGATCCAAGAATCATCCTAGATGATAAGTTATTTTTTCATCATCTAACATGAAAAGTCTGGCCGAACAGAGCGATCGTTTAGATGATACTTGGACATTTTTAACTAATCATATAGGATAACGTACCCATCAACCTGGATGATCAAAATAAATAAATCTTCTAATCATCTACCCTCCCCCAGATCGTCCTATCATATGGAGCTGAATTTGTACTTTTCGCATAGTGATCATCCTGAACGATCTTTATCGATTTATTATAATTTAGGGAAAATTTGAAGCCCTTTTATATAAGATCTCTTGTTTATCAATAAAGTGATATTTTATTATTTTCCTAACCTCAGAGATCTAAGACGACAGGAAGAACTTCAGAGAAAGAGAGAGGATCTTGTGAGGGGAAGTTTGTGAGGGCTTCACAAAGGTTGCTCCAAGCAAGGATCCAAGTCATCTTCTCCATTCATCATCTCTAGTTCCATAGAGATTCTAAAAAGGTCTACTTCAATGATTGATCAAGTTTCTCTGGTTGCTTCAGGAGGAAGAAAAAGGAGGTCAGGTTCTCTGCTTGCTTAAGGAGGAAGCCAAAGATGTCAAGTTCTCTGCCTGTTTCAAGAAGAAACAAAATAAAATGGGTTCTCTGCTTCACCAGGGTTGGTGGAAATGAGTTTTGTATAGGCTTCTCCACCTTATTATGGGATAAAAAGGAGAGTAACTGAGTTCAGAACAATACCTAGAGGAGTGGATGTAGGTCAAGTTGATCGAACCACTATAAAATATGGTGTGTTCATTATTATTGCATTTATGCATTTAATTTTCACACTTTATTTTCTGGTGAATGATTATTTGGTTTAGATCATAATTTCTTTTTGAGAATTTTTAAAATACCATTTTACCCCCCATCCCCCCCCCCTCTTGGTCAGCCTCAAGCTAATTGATGAATATGATAAGAGAGTTGTCATACTTTTTGGGGTTTAGCATATGATAATTAGATGATGGAACATTTCTTAATCAATCAAAGAATGTTAAGGACATCTTTTAGAAATATTAAATGGATAAAGTTAAGCTGATAAATACCCCCATGAGCTCTAGTGCTTAGTGGGATAAGGACTCAAATGGAAAAATCTATTGATTAAAAGAGGTATAGAGGAATGATTGCATCACTACTTTACTTGATTACTAGTTGACCTTTTATAGTGTTTAGTGTTTATCTCTGTGCTAGATTTTAAGCTGATCCTAAAGAATCTCACCTGAATGTAGTTAAGAGAATCCTTAGATATCTCTTAGGGACCCAAAACTTAAGAATATGGTATCCTATGCACAAAACTTCTTTTGAGATTATTGGATATTTTGATTATGATTTTGCATGGTGTAGGGTGGATAAAAAGAGCATTTATGAAACTTTTCAATTTATAGGATAGTCTTTAGTCTTCTATTCTAGTAGAAAACAAAACTTTGTTGCACTTTTCATTGCTGAAGCTGAGTACATTGTCTTAGGAAGTTTTGTAGCCCGTCCTTTGGTTGAAGCAACAAATTCTAGATTTAGGATTACCCATAGGCACTAGTGACATCTGTATCTCCAAGAATCCTATCCAATATTCAAGGACCAAACAAATTGATTTAAGGAATCACTTTATTAAGGACCATATTAACAAAGGATACATTGAGTTAAACCATGTGACAACTGATAATCAACTAGCTGATATCTTTACTAAACTAATTGCCTTTGACACTTTTAGCATCTTAAGGACTAGAATGGGTGTGATTGACATAAATGCATAAACTTGATTCTTACTGAATTTTGAATGCTATGTTTTCTTATATATTATTTATTGTTATTTTCTTTTCTTTCTCTTGTTTCTGGTTTTTCTTTTGTTTTTAGATTTAATTGTTGATTTTTATTTGCTATTGTTTTTCATGTTTTCATTTCTATTATTTTAGTTTTCTTTTTTTAGTTTTTTTCTTTTTTATTTTGGTCACTACTGAAATGATATTTTATGTCTTATTTTTATTTTTTAAAATTTGTAGTCAATGTTTGACATTCCTAAATCTGTTAAAGGGAGAAACACTGTTGATTGTTTCCCTTCCTCTAACTTGTTTTAGCATTATATTTTTTAATAAAAAAAACTTTATCTCAAATTAATAACAGAACTTTGTAATTTAGATATTTCTATCTTGCTACAGTAATTTATCTTATATAAATAATCTTTAAAAGTTATTAAATCACTTTCAGTCTTTTATAATCTTCTTGTTGCATTTATCATATGAATTTGATTCTTCTTTGTGGTTTACTCTTCCTTATATTAGAGAGTGAGTTTTTTTCTCTAATATATGGAAGATATTTTCACAACTAAGAGTATTTATAAGTTTCGAAAGGAATCTAGCTTGCAAAAATAACAAGAGGCATAAAATGGACCCAAAAAAATGAAAAATTGAAAAGATGCATAATGATCACCAAAAAGAACTTGAAAGATACACAAAGTGTATTAAAAAATCAAACGATGTGCAAAGTGTACCAACCAATTGACAAGAGACATAAAATGAGCCCACAAGAAAGCAAGTTTACTTCTCTTTCAAACCTTTAAATCTTAGAAGAATTCATGTGTCACTTGATATTTTCAAAGACTTGATTTCGAAATTCATGATTGTAACTAATTACTTTGGTATATTATTTTATAAGATATTTTTCTAGAAACAAGTTATGAACGAGTCACTTTTTCTTATCTAATTGTTATTTTTGAGTTAGGTCTTTGTTTTCAAAAGATGGTTTGCCCTATAAAAAGTCCGATCTAGGGTTAACATGATCAATTTTTATATCATTTTTTGGATTTCAACGATGTTAACTCATTTCCTTATAAATTTTTAATTCAATTATATGAAAAATTTATCATATTCTTTCTTTGATAAAAAAAAAACTTATTTTCATTTTTTTGTCAATTTTCTCATCTTTTCATTATTTTTTTTAGTTGTTGATTAGTTTCTCTTTTCTATTCTATTTTCCTCCTTTTTGTGATGTCAAAAGTGGGAGTAATGGTAGTGCTAATGTATTTGTTACTGCATAAGTTGAAATTCCTACCAAATATTTGCCATTACAAAAAATGATAAGATTGTTGCAAATTTGGATTCAAGGATTATAGTTTTGATGATAGCAAACATTTATGACATCTATATTTTTTTGCTATTTCCCTGCCTATAAATGTTTCAGGTCCACAATGTCAGTTATAAATAAAGCCATCTCAAGATTGGATAGATTAGGACTGAGTCAGTCTGTAACTGTATTTCAAGTGTTTTATCCTTTTCTTGAGTCAAATATAATAAAGTGGGCCCTGATGCTAAGTAACCTTGCACACATACACTCAAAGGGAAAAATTAGCATCGACTTATACGATATGCTCAAATCAGAAAGAATTAGCCAGAAACTCTTTTAGGCATGTTATTTTTTTAGACATTGTATAGGACATCATCATGTATGATGCATTGTAATTATGACTAAAGTAGTCTAATGATTAAGGAAAGTAATTAAGGTTTGATTTATCAATTATATCATCCTGGATGATCACAAAATTATCCTAGACGATTAGCTAAAAAAACCTTAATTTTATCCTAGATGAATAGAATGATGTTCTAGATTATATGTATTAATTTAAAATAATTGTACTTATTGCAACCCATGACCCCAAGCTTGAGATTTTGATGATAACAAATAATGTCATTTGAATTATCTTGAGATTCATTGAATATTATTTGCTATTATTCGTGAGTACTAACATTTCAGGAAAGATCAAAAGCTACTCAAGACGACATGAAGACTCAAGAATGGGTAGATTAGGAGTATGAGTCTGCAATGTATTTTGTTGTTTATTTTATTTTTTCTTCTTGATTCTGGCCACAAAATGCATAAAAGTCTGAACAACCATATACACACACAGGGGGAGAGTGTTTTTAAATAAAAATTTTAGAGTTTTCCTTCTCTGTAGATCGTACTGTACGATATTATTTTGTACCGTACGATCAGATCTTTGTAGGACGATTCTGTGAATAGATCGTACCGTACGAATGTATTCGTACTGTACGATATGTTCAATGCCAAAACCCTAATCACCGTTTTAACGTAAGTAAGTTGTTTTTCGTCGCTCGTACTATACGAACTTGTTCATATTGTACAATCATATTTAATTCCTTAATTAATTTAACCCGTGATTAGTGCAAGAAATTCGGGCTTAATTATAATTTGAACATCGTACTGTATGAACCCATTCGTACAATACGATGAACAGAGACAAATTATAATCGTCCCGGATGATCCCTTCCATTTTGTCTCATCGTACTATAAAATGGCAATTGTACCATATGATGAACAGAGACAATGTTTGATCATCCCAACTATCGTCATGTACTAACAGTATTGTTATGGATTGTACCGTACGATTTAAAATCGTACTGTACGAATGTTTTTGAACTATTCATACCACTTTGTACCAGGATGAAGTCTGTTTATACATATCGTACGGTACAATTAGAAACCGTACTGTATGATAGTAACGGCTACTTTGAGATTTCAGGGATTTTGGAGCCCGTTTTGAGGTATCGAAATTGTAATGTTTTGTGTGTGAATCAGAGAGAGGAGAACGTGGTTAGAGAGGGATTTCGAGGGAGAGAGCTCTTGAGAAGTTCTTTAGGGGTTGAGAGAGGAAGGAGAAGGTGAGCGTTGTGAGGGAGAAGAGGTGTGAGGGAGATCACACGGTTGCTCCGAACTTGCTACATCTTGCTCCTCCTTTGGCCCTAAAAGAGTTTGTGGGAGGATCTCCAAGGAGAAAGGCTCTTCTACATCCGTGACCTCGAGGTACTCTACCTTCTCCAGGAGAGAGAAAAATGAGAAGGTTCTTTGCCATCGCCAGGAGGGTGAAAATAGAGTTTGACACTCCGCCACGCCGGGTTGGTGAAAGGGAGTATTGTAAGGGCTTCTCCGCCTTGCCAAGGGGGGCAAAAGGAGAACTATTGCTTGTAGTGAAATACCCGGAGCGGAGGACTCCGGGGAGTGGACGTAGGTCATGGTTTGACCGAACCACTATAAAAGGTTTAGTGTGCTTTTTCCTTATTGTCTTTTATTATTGCGTGCATTTTATTTTCAATATTTTGCTTGGGAAAATTTGTGAAAAAATATTGTTTTAAATTTTCATGTTAAAATTTTAAAACATCAAAAAAAATTAGAACTCCTGTTTAGGTTTAATTATTATCAAGAAGTTTTCCCAATTCACCCCCCCTCTTGTCCATCTAGTAACTTCAGCATTGGATGATCCAAGAATCATCTTGGATAATAAGTTATTTTTTCATCGTCAAACATGAAAAGTCTGGCGGAATATAGAATGGTCTGGATGATACTTGACATTTTGAACTAATCATACAGAATGATGTACCCATCATCCTCAATGATCAAAATAAATAAATATTCTAATTGTCTAGTCTCCCACAAATCATCCTTTCTGATTGAGTTAAATTAGTACTGATCGTACAGGACAATCCATCGATCATCTTGGATGATCTTTGTCGATTTGTTATAATTTAGGGAAATTTGAAGCCCTTTTATATAAGATCTTTTATTTACTCAAGATGTGATCTTTGGATGCTTTCCTAACCTAAAGAGAGATGATAGGAGAGGGAGAGCTTGGGAGAGATATGCTCATGTGAAGGAGATTTTGTGAGGGCATCACAAAGGTTGTTCCAAGAAAGGATCTGAGTCATCTTCTCTAGTCATCGTTCCTAATTCCTTGGAGGTTCTAGAGTAGTCTACTTTAGCGATTGATCAAGGTTCTTTGCCTAATTTAGGAGGAAGCAAAAGGATGTCGGGTTCTCTGCCAGCTTCAGGAGGAAGTGAAAGGAGTCAGGTTCTCTGCCAGCTTCAGGAGGAAGCAAACGGAGTTGGGTTCTCTTCCTCACCAGAGTTGGTGGAAAGGACTTTTGTATAAGCTTCTCTTCCTTCCTGTGGGAGCAAAAGGAGATTCATTGAGTTTAGTGAAATACCTAGAGGAGAGGCTTCGGCGAGTGGACATAGGTCAAGTTGGCCAAACCACTATAAAATTTGGTGTGTTCTTTCTTACTTCATTTCCACACTTTATTTTCTGGTGAATGATTCTTTAGTTTAAATCATGATTTCAATTTGAAAATTTTTAAAACACGAATTCACCCCCCCTCTTAGTTAACCTCAGGATAGTTCATAAGAACTTAACATCCCTAAAAAACTTTTAATACTAAGCATCATCATCACATGAAAACATAAATCCTATATCTCATTGGAGGGGAACATAAACCAAATTCAAATCCAAGGGTTAAACCATGACCATTGAACCTAAATTGGCAAAAAGTTGTCCTTAGACACTTCAAACAAGGAAGGGAAAATTTGTACATGTCAAGAACAGGTCAAAATTCACTCTCCTAAAGTCCCAAGCCATGGTGACTTCATTTAAGCACATAAATGCAATAATATGTAAAACAATCAAATTGAAATTAAGACTAATACAAATGAAATTAAGGTTTGGGACCCTATGGCTTTTGTAGATCCCTCTAAGATCTTTCTAATGAGCCTAAGAACACCTAATTTGACAATGTGGATTGAGAGATCTATTTTTTTAAGTTTCCCATGATTTTTGTATTTAATTAATTTAGGATTACACAGTTAGTTGGCACTTTACATATGATGCGCCCTGATTAAGAAGCAAATTATTGGTGCTCACTACATAATTGCGGGGTTCATCTCAGCCATCAGGTTGGCAATCAGACATACGTGATTAAATAATTTCAAAACTACAGGATCGAACACAAACTGTTGATGTAGATCAATGTTCATGATTTAATCTTTAACCTCCTACTCTCCCAAAGCCGTTAAGATATTCTAATGTGATCCAACTTGTGGATTCATGTTAAACTTTATGGGAAGCATCAGGATGACATAAACCTTCAATCTAATGATAAAAATCCATTGGTGTGAAGGTTTTCTTCACATTTGATCGTACTACCTATCTAGGGAGATCAGAATAGGGTTGTCATTATGTAGAAAATGTCAACGGATGGTTTTTTTCTATTGAGAAGCTTCAAGAGTTGATGAGAAACACTTTTTTTTAGACATCAGGATTGAAGGATAGCCGAAGGTCTGACTTCAAGCAAACCGTGCATGAACTTTGCTAGAGTTTTCTTTAATAGATGGATGGGAGAGGCTGAGAGACTAAGAAATAGGTGACGAGCACTACGGAAGCTCTAAGGAGTGATTTTGGGATTACATTCGAATGGGGATGACTGGTGGACTAACCTACTATTTAAGCAACTCCAATAAGCTCCAACGGTTGGGATCAAACAGGTAAGCCGTTGGATGGCCTCAAGGTGGAAGGAGACATCCTTCAAGAGGTCTAAAGAGTTAAAGATAATGAGCACAACCTTCAGAAGGCTATGAGTCAGGCCCAATGTGGGGTTAAGAGGGGACCACCAGAGTTCAATCTCTGTTAGTTCTGGCCACCGCTAACTAATGGCTGGGTCAGATTGATTTTGAAAGGGTGATGGGGAAGTGGTGAGCTCGAGTATGAGCTCAATTGGACCTAAGGGATTTCAATTCAATTAGATGGCTCAAGTTGTCTCAAATATCTACGAACTAGGTTGATTTGGGCTCAATTGAGGTCAAGCCAGACCATTGGTTAGAGGTGGGAGGAAGATCAGGCTCTTGTGCACCCAATGCAAGTGGAAATTAGGTTTTAATCACCCTGAGATGAGAAGTGGCTTGGGTTAATATTTTTTTGACCAGTTTGGGCTAGCCTAGAGGTTAAACCAAGTTAACCCAAAATCATGGCTGGCAAGGATAGGTGCATTGGATCGAAGGCCACCTAGTGGAGGTATTGGATAGGTTCAATTGGGCTTAAGATGGGATTTGGCTCAATCCTAAGTGGTTTTGGCCTCTTTGGGTTAGTATAACTCCTAGAACAAGTTGACCCAATGGTTAGGTTGACTAGGGAAGTTGTATTGGGCCAAGGGAGACCCAATGCCACCATGGGTTTAATCTAATTTGGATTGAACTAGAGAATTGCACAAGAGAGGCCTCTCTTTAGGTACTTGGGTCAAGCTAAATGGCTAACCCATGTAAGACCAAAGCATGGGTCCTCAAGAGGGGTCTCTTGAGGACTGAATGGGTTACCCCATTGGTTTAAGTGGGATTGGGAAGGTCTTCGCCAAAGGATTTGAGTTAGTGGAGGTGTATGGAAGATTTGGCCAAATTTGGTTAACTTGGTCAACCAAGTTATCCAAGGTTTAAGAGTTGAGTTCATTGAGTTCAATTTGATTATATGAACTAAATGGTTGTTGTTGCAAGTCAAGGAAGACATTTGGTTGGAAATGGGTATTTAAACTCCTTAAGGGTCACCTTGGTCAACCATGGTTGAATTGGTCAACCAGGTCATAAATAAGTATGGGTTTTGGTCCAATGTGTTCCTAGTGATGTTTAGGATCCATTGAAATTTGGTTTTGATGGTTGGAAAGGGAAGGTTGAATTGAACTTGGGGGAAAAGACCAAAAACCCCTCTAAAGAGTATTTTTGTCATTTTGACCCCTAGTGAATTTTGTGTCAACTTGAATTAGAAAATATGTAGATTATTGGTCAAAAAGACCTAGTGGATGTCATAAAGGTGATTGGAAGGTTTCAAAAGGGTCCCTGGGTCAAGATCCATAGGATGGCAAGTCCAGTAGCATGGGTTGTAAATAACTAAAGGTTTTGCAACCTTTGGGAAAAGATTCAATTTGAGGGGTAGGAATGTTGGATTGAACTATGGTTGGTTGAGCTTAGAGACATGCCTAAACAAAATTCAATTGGTAGACCCAAATTAGAGGTCATTAGGCTGGGTCCCATGAGGTTCAAAAATTCTCCTAGAAAGGGTTTTAGGACCTTGGACCTGCCTTTGGATTTGGATTGAAATTTTGAAATTGGATTGGGTTTTAGATTTAGATGATTATGTGGTGGCTTATCCATATAATCAACAATCAAAGAGATAATTTTTAATGATTGGATAGAATTTAGAAGTTGATTAAATGTTGATTAGTAGTTAAACTAGGGATTAAATTAGAGGGTAGAATTGCATTTGATGGGGATTGAATTGGGTCTTACCTAGGACTTAAATGATTATAAAGTGGACATTTTCCAATCATTAGATCACTAAGAAGAAACCCAACTGGGTCTTAGTGACCTCAAAGTAAAATGAGGTCAAAAAATTCACATCAAGATACCATTACTATCTCTGACAGCCCCACCACACCCTAAGGAGGAACCAATGATAGCACCATCCACATTCAACTTATAAGAATTATTGGGGGGCTTGATCAAATAAGTAACCAGAGGTTCATAGGAATTAAGACCAACCTCCCAAATAATCCCTAAAGTGGATGTAACAAAATGATACTTTTTAAAGTTCTTGACAGAGAGCAGTTTAACAGAGTAAAGAGTCCAAACCTTGTCTTTCCCATCCTAAATAATCCTATGATGGTTCATAGTAACACCATTAAATAGAGAATTAATCCTATCCAACCATAAATAACATAAAATGAGAGAGGGAATAACATTTCTGATATGTCATTTTGTCTTAATAAACCAAGAATTAAAAATAGCATTAATAGGAAATTTAACATTAAAATAATTCAATTGAAACTTATTATCAACTAGACCCAATTTTTAACAGCTAAAGGACCATAAATAACCACATGATGCATATTCTCTACATGATAACAACATTAGCACTTAGAAGTGAAAATAAAACTTCTTTTATAATTATGTTATCATTTGTAGGAAAGAACTTATGCAAAAACCTCCATACAAAGATAACCACATTGGAAGAATACTTTTATGCTAAATCATAAAAAATATATTAGTAACATGCTTCTTAGATTTAAAGGCATACAAAGCATCCTTTAATCTAAAACCACCATCCTTGGAAAAATCACATAAAATTAAATCATGAGAGTCAGTATTTAGGGGAAGGATCAAAATTTGTTGAATAATAAAGTAAAGAATAACATTAGAGAGCTTCTGATAGTCCCAATAATTATCAGAAATGACATAATTAACCTTAATGTCTGCAGTTGAAGGGAGTTGATGATAGAATCATTAGACTGGTCAACCAAACAACGGTCTTGCCAAAAGAAAATATTACCATTACCAAGCCACCAAGAGATGAAGGGTTCAATAGCCCATTTAACTTTACAAAGTCTCTGCCATACTTTAGAATCACCTTGGTTCAAATAATCAGTAGGCTGTTTACCCACACAATACTTAGCAAACATAAAATTAGCTCAAATGATCACTTTAGCATGAAAGTTGTACCACAAATTAAAAGAAAAGCATAAGCCAAATTATTCATACTCTTAAAAGCCAAGGCCCCTATTGCGGATCTATTTTCATAGATTAAGATTTTGATGATAGCAAACATTCATTATTTTCTATGACTCCTTGCCCACTAACATTTTAGGTCCACAAGACCGAGTGCAACTCAAGCCAGCTCAAGATTGGGTAGATTAAGTTTGAGTCAATTTGTATTTTTTCCCTTTCTTGAGTCTATTATAAATAATGTGGTTTCTGATTCTAAGTAATCTTACACACACACACCTTGGGAGGCTTTCTGACTAATTCCTAGAGTTTACTGTTTTTGGTAACATCGTCCAGGATGATATTTATATCAGCCTTGATGATCGGTTCAAAAACAAAAACCCTAATTAGGGCATACTTATTAAGGCAGCCATCATTAAGCACATCGTCCTGGATGATTTTGTATCGGCCAGGACGATAGCCTCAAATCAGAAAGAATCAGCCACCATATCTATTTAGGTATAACTTATTTTTTAACATCGTCTCAGGCATCGACCTGGCCAATCCAGCATAATTTTTCGTAAATTAATTTTGTATTTAAGGAAAGTAATTAAGTTTTGATTATACGATCACATCGTCCTGGATGATCACAGGATCGAACGGGATGATCCTCTGGATGATTAGACATCGGTCAGCTCATATTCAGGGCGATATTCAGGATGATATTCCACGATTTGTATTGATCAGCCAGGACGATATGAAAAAATTTCTTCTGATCATCCCAAATCATCCTGGCTGATTGGGCTTAATTTACACTGATCGGCCAGGACGATATATATATCTGCCTGGACGATAAAGTCGACAAGTTTACAATTAATGAGCTCATTTTGAGCTCTTATATTTAATTTTTAACAAGGCACTTAGTAAGTGTCTTTGGCAGCCAATGTAGCTTCATTCTTTTGGAGGGAACTGGAAGAGAGAGCTTGAAAGGGAGAGAGGAAAGGGTGGAGTTTGAGAGAGGGAGAAGATCCTTGGAAGGGGTTTCAAGGGATTATGGAGGGGAATTCTAAACGATTGCTCTAGTGAGCTTAAACCTTAGTACCATCAGATTTAAGGCTTGTCTTAAGGGAAGTTCTAGGAAAAAGAAGATCCCTTTGGTATCAAAGGACTCGGCTACTCCGCCGCACTGAGAAAGGTAGAAGTGATCTTATTAGGGCTTCTCTGCCTATTTATGAGCGCTAAAGGAGAGACATTGAGTTTAGTGCAATACTCAGAGGGTGCCTCTGAAGAGTGGATATAGGTTAAGGTTTGACTGAACCACTATAAATATTGTGTTTTCTTTCCTTTATTATTTCCGCATTTAAATTCTGCACTTTGATTTCTATAGTGAATCTTTGTTTTGGATGTAATTGTGTTTTTAGTTTTAAAATACTAATTCATCCCTTTTGGTTAGCCTTGGGCCTAGTTCATAAGGGCTTAACATCCCTAATGGACTTTTAACTGGTATTAGAGCGAGATTCATAAAAATGAGTTTTTGAAAACTTATGAATTTCAGCCCATGGTTAATTTTTGTAATCATAATTTTTCAGAAGGTTATTCAATTACTAGACCACTTTTATTTGAAAATATTACACTTGATTTTTGGAATATTCGCATGTCTACTTTCTTGCAATCATTTTATTATCGAATATGGAATATGATTTTAACTGGTTATTCTTTACGGTCACGTGTTATAGATGGAATTAAAACTGATATTCCTTTTAATCAATGGAATAGGAAAGAACAAATCAATGCTCAATTGAATGAAAAATCTTTAAACTATTTTTTCTGTGCTTTAAATTCTGAAGATTGTATGTTAGTATCCACATGCACTACTAGTAAGAAAATTTAGGATAAATTACACACCATAGACGAAGACACTAGTGAAATCAAGCAATCAAAGTTAAATATTTTAATGCATGAATATGAAATATTTTTCATGAAATCTTATGAGACGATCTTAGACATGTATACTAGGTTTATTCAAATTATGACATCATTGCATGCCTTAGTAAAGAGTTTAAAACTTTGAAAAGTTAATAAAATTATATGTTGTCTACTTGATAAGTTTGATGCTAAAGTTATTGCTATTTATGAATCAAAAAATTTGAATGAATATTCTATTGATAATTTGATTGGCTCACTGATTGCCTACAAGCAAAATTTGGGTCAAAGGCTTTTGGATGCAGGAGAGATGATAGTGCTAAATGCTGAAAACATGAAGAAAAGTGGCATAGTTGGTGACAAAAGTGATGACTTGTCAAGCATATTAAAAAGCTCACCAAAGCATAAGCATCAACAAAAGTGGAATAAATGTAAAAATGGTAAGAATGTTAAGATTTCTTTCGACGTTGTTTGCTTTGGATGTAAAGCCTGGATATATGAAAAATCAGTGCCCTAATTTGAGAACTCTTCCTACAAAAGAAAAGAGTAAAGCTAAGCAAATTATAAAAATGGCAAATAATGAAAAACAAAATATCTACTGGGCAAACCTAGCTTTTGAATCATCAGACCAGGAGCAAGATGATGTTTAAACCATTATTTATGTGCTTTATTTTTCTGTGATTGCATGTTTTGTTCATTTTTGTGTATTTTCAATTTTTTTGGATTTATTCTTTTTCACTCTTTTTTTCTTTCTTTTCTTTTTCATTAAAATTTTTAATTTTGTCTTTATTATTTTTTTGTAGTATTTTCTCTGATCAACACACACATCACCATCTTTTTAAAAATTAAAAAAAATTATTGAACATGAAAAATCTACCTCCTATTTTTTCTTGAATTATTATGTAAGTTGTGGTTGACTTCTCTAAAAACAGCCAAAGGAAGGAAACTCATAATTTTGACTCTTAATCTCTATTTTCTAAAAGAGGTTATTCTACTTTTGATTTAAAATCTTCATCCTATTTTAAATTACATTTTAAAATTGAACTTTTTTATCTCCCTATATTTATCTATCGCATAAAAATCTTTTGCAAGTTGTTGAATCTACCTCATAATTTTCTTAATCAAGTAGTTCGTTGTGTCAATAGAATGGGTTTACTTTTATTTTTAAAATTTTAAAAATATAGCATATTCAAAAAAAAAGAAAAAATGGCCAATGATGTCAAATCAAAAAAGTGGCCAATGACGCCAATCAAAAGATGTGCAATGATGACAAATTGAGAAAGATACACAAAGTGTATCAAAAAGTAAAAGATGTGAAAAGTGCACTAAAAACAGACAAGAGGCATAAAATGAGCCCACAAAGAGTATGCTTACTTTTTATGTATTACTTAAAGCTTAAGAAAATCATTGATATTTTTTATACTTGATCTTGAAAATTATGATTCTTGATTCACCAATTTTTGTATTATCTTATATTAGATATGTTTAATGAAGTGAGTTTTGAAAAATTAGTGTTTCATTTTCTAATTTATTTCTTGATTTTGATATTGGATTAAAAAGTTTTTGAGCCTTTAAAAGAACTTGAGCTTGGATTAACAATTTCTGAATTTCTTACCTTTACTGGATTATGCGGTGTCAATCCATTCCTTACTAAGTTTTTCAATAAAATATGAGGTAACTTTTTTTAAGACTTTTTCGTGCCCCTTCTCTTTTTGATAATGTCAAAGGGGGAGAACATACCATTGTATTTGTATCTTTTTTTACAAAAATTAAAAACAATAAAAAAATTGATTTCCCCTATTTTTTTAATATTTTATTTTAGTAAGGAGGTGATTAGGAGAAAATCTTTTCATTTTTGTAAATTCAACTAGTAATGTTTGTCATCATCAAAAAGGGGGAGATTGTTGCTGATCTATTTTCATAGATTAGAATTTTGATGAAAGCAAATATTCATGATTTCTACGGCTGGCTTGCTTACTAAATTTTCAGGTCCACAAGATCGAGTGCAACTCAAGCCAGCTCAAGATTAGGTATATTAAGTCTGTCAGTTTGTTTTTTTTCCCTTTTTTGAGTCCATTATAAATAATGTGGTTCCTGATGCTAAGTAATCTTGTACACACACACCTTGGGAGATTTTCTAATTGTTTCCTAGTGTTTACTATTTTTGATAACATCATCCGGGATGATATTTATAATTTTTTAGACGATTGGTTCAAGAACAGAGATCCTAATTAAGGCAGCCGTCATTAAGCACATCATCTTGGACAATTTTGTATCGGCCAGAATGATAGGTTGAAATCAAGAAGAATTAGCCACGAGATCTATTTAGGTATTACTTATTTTTGGACATTATATCAGGCATCATCCTAGGCCGATCCAGCATAATTTTTCCTAAATTAATCTGGTATTGAAGGAAAGCAATTAAGTTTTTATTATGTGATCACATTATCCTGGACAATCGCAGGATTGGCCAGGATAATCCACTAGACGATTGGACATCAGACAGCTCTTATTCAGGGCAATATTCAGGACAATATTCCATAATTTGTACTGATTGGTAAGGATGATATATTATCATCATGGATGATATGAACAAATTTCTTCTGATCACCACAAATCATCCTGGATGATTGGACTTAATTTACTCTGATCGGCCAAGGCGATATACATATCATCCTGGACGATAATACGACAAGTTGTAATTAATGAGCTCATTTTGAGCTCTTCTATTTAAGTTTGTATAAGGCACTTAGTAAGTGTCTTTGGCAGCCATTGTAGCTTCGTTCTTTTGGATGGAACTTGAAGAGAGTGCTTGAAAGGGAGAGAGGAAAGGGTGGAGTTTGAGAGAGGGAGAAGATCCTTGGAAGGGATTTTAAGGGAGTGTGGAGGGGAATTCCGCACGGTTGCTCCAGCGAGCTTGCACCTTAGTACCATCAGATTTAAGGCTTGTCTTGAGGGAAGTTCAGGGAAGAAGAAGATCTCTTTGGTGTCAAAGGACCCAACTACTCCACCGGGGAAGGTGGAAGTGATTTTGTAAGGGCTTCTCCACCTAACTGTGGGGACTAATGGAGAGACACTAAGTTTAGTGCAATACTCAGAGGGTACCTCCGAGGAGTGGACGTAGGTCAAGGTTTGAACGAACCACTATAAATCTAGTGTGTTCTTTCCTTTATTATTTCTGCATTTAATTTTGCACTTTGATTTCTATGGTGAATCTTGGTTTTGGATGTGATTGTGTTTTTAGTTTTGAAACATCGATTCACCCCTTTGGTTATCCTTGGGACTAGTTCATAAGGGCTTAACATCCCTAACAAACTTTCAGCCCCTTCATCCAACATACCACAACAATTGTCCCAAATGGACCAAATATTTTTTGAAGTGCTACTAGCCCCTTTCTAGAAGAATTTATTAATAAATTTATCAATTCTATTACAAACCGCATGGGTAGGAAGCATAGTTCAAAAATTATAAACAGACAATGAATAAAGGACACTTTTGATAATAATTAATCTACCCCAAAACTAAGAAAGTTAGAATCCTAAGATAAAAGCTTATTCAACACATAATTCATTAAATCATCAAAAAGAAAAGTTTTATTTATTCCTTTAAAAAGAGGAACCCCAAGATACATAATACGTAAATGACCATGCAAAAACCAGTTAAGTCTTTATAATCCATAATACGGTCGTTAGACACTCTCTTTGAGGAAATAAAATAATGTTTCTTTTTATTCAAAGAAAGACCACTAACCATTTCAAGTTGATGGAAAAAATTCATAATTTTATTAATCGTGTTAACATAAGCATATGTAAAAATAATAAAGTCATCAATAAATTATAGTGAGAGATAGGTATACCACCCAAAGTTCTAAAGTAAAGTCTAGGGTAATTCTCAAAGAGGTTGGTAAGTCTTCTAGAAAGGTAATTAGCCAAAATAATGAAGAGGGTAGGATAAATTTGGTCGCCCTGTCTTAAACCATAAGAGGATTTGAAAATACCATTGCTTTTACCGTTAACAATAATAGAGAAATAAGAGCCTTCAATGATGGTTCTAATAAGCTTAATGAAAACCAAATCAAAACCAAAAAGATGCATAATTTTATAAAGAAAGTTCCAATCAATGTTTCCATAAGCCTTAGAAATATCAAGTTCAAAATAAGGTTACCACCTCTCACCCTAACATATATATCTTGAAAAAATTCTTAGGCTAACAAAATATTATTAGCAATGTCTCGCCTTTTCACAAACCCTATTTAAAATGGAGAGATAATTCTAGGAAAAATAGATGTTAACCGAATCATAATAATTTTAGAAAGCAATTTATAAAAAAAGGTACACATACTAATAGGTCTAAAATCATTCCAAATACTAACAGAGTTGTTTTGGGGAAAAAGCACAATAGAAGTAGAAGTAAAAACTTAGGAATTGAATTACGAGCAAAACAATTCAGAATAGCAAAATAAAGATTATTAATAATAATATGCCAGGACTTTTAAAAAACCTTAGTGGTGAAGCCATCCGGCCCAACCACAAAATCACCATTCATGCCATGAACAAAATTAAATCTTTCTAATGAGAGAAGTTCTGAGTATTTTCTAGTGAGAGAAAGGATTTCAAAAATTTATTTTCCTATTTTTCGTGGGTAGTCCTGATGGCGGAAGAGGAGCACCGACAATCACCGGCCATTGTTCCTCCTTCACTCTGACAATCTTCATCCAATCCATGAGGATTCGTTGGAAGATTTTGTTGCTTTAAAGATTGGATGATGCTGCCGGAAGGAAGAGTGTAGAAGGCTCAACCAAGGAATTCAGCTTTGTGAATTTGAGAAGGGTTTCATCCACCAGTGAAACGATCTCTTTCTATTAAAGTTAATGGGAAGATGATTGTAGATAATCAGGTAATACCTAAATCTATTAAACTGATTTTCTTGAGTATGACTTAGGGGCAAAATGATGTCGAAGTATTATCTTCTGGTTTGAAGTAGAAGGTTAACAGATTTATTGCACCTAATATCTATGATTCTTCTGATGCTGCAATCGAAAAGGATTTTAATCAAGATTTTATTTTGTTTTTGCCAGCCAAACCAGTAATTAATGGAAATGAAATTGATTTTAATAATGTGGTCGAAGCAACAATGACAACGATAATAATGGATAACTTGGCTGAAGCTAAAAAATGGTCAAACCCATGGAATACCAATCCACATGTGAAAGTAAATCCTAATTTTATTATTACTGAAATATATGATGATGGAGTTATTATCAAGCTTAATGTAGATCAGGAGATTGCAAATGCTTAAGTGTTGAAGAATTCGTTGGTGGAGAAAGTCTTAGGTGATAATATTACTTTTCCTTTTTGTTGTTGGGAATTAAGGAAGCAGTGGAGTAAGTTAGGTGCTTTTCACTCGACTTCTTTGGGATAATATTGGATCTTATATTCAATCTAGTCATCCAAAGCTTTGGATGGTGTGCTGAGTGGAGGACCATGGTATGTGGGTGGTTATATTATGGGAATTGATAGATGGCACCTAGTTTCTCCCCTTTTTCCCTGAAGGGATTATCCTCTCTGGTTTGGATAAGAATGCCTCATCTCCCATTGTGTTGTTGGGATTAGATGAATATTACTAATATTGCTTCTAAAATTAGTGTCCATTTATTCCGTGATGGTAACATGTTCAAATGGGAAAGAAGAGAATTTTCAAGAGCATGTGTGTGAATTAATCTAGATGAGAAATTGCGAGGGGGAATTTGGGTTGATGGTTTGGGAGGTAGATTTTTTCAAAGAGAGGAATATGAAAAAATATCCTCCTTTTGCTTTCATTGTTGAAAAATTGGACATAAACTAAGCTTGTGTCAAGTAAGATATGTTGAGGGAGATAAGATTGAGAATCTTAATAAAACTACCACTTCTTCTTCTTCTAAGGAAGTCAACAAGATTGCCTTGAATAATACACATTCATATAAATCTAAGTATGGGCCGTAGATTCATGTGAAGTTTCATAACAGGAAAAGGAAATTTTTTAGAACCAAAGAATCCAACATAAAAGACAAGCAAGATGTTCCTTCTCAAGTTGATGATGAAGGAAAATCTAATGCAACTCAAATTATAGAAGATGGTGAGCTTGAAAAATTAGTATGCGGATTGGTAAATGCAAACAAATTTACTTTGTTTATGGAAAATATGGAGGAGAAAGAAGAGGGTGAGAATCAAAATATCATTAATCATAATGTATAGACTGATGAAGTTGTGGAATGTGATGTTGTTGAAATATATAATAACCGCAAATCAAGTTCTATGTCTTCAGAAAATCAGACTGTTGAATTAATGATGGAAAGTATGCTAGGGAAAGATATAATTCCTGAAGCAATTTCTAAAAAGAAATCAAAACGTTGTCTTGATAAAGACATGGTTGATATACAACTAGATATACATGTGTCTCCTTCAAGTGGAGTTATTGATGCTTCCTCTAACAAAAGTAAGGTCAAGCTTACTAAAGAAGTCAAATCTCTTGGGCCAGTTGGTGATATTCTGAGAAGAAGAAGAGGTGATGGTGGTGGTACTCTTGGTGTTGGAGGCCATTCCCCATTAATTTCATAAATGTATTCTTTCTTGTTTTGGAATTATAGACGAGCTAACAGAAAAGAGGCTTCTCTTTATCTTAGGGAGTTGGTTAGTGATAATGAGGTGTTTTTCATTGGGTTATTGGAGACTATGTTATCTTGTTTAAATAGAAATGATGTGAATAGGATTATTCGTGAAGAGTGGGTTTTTTTTCTTCATCTGGCTAGTGGCACTTTTGGGTGTATCCTTGTGTTGTGGAAGAGGCTGCTAAATAGCTATGAGGTTGTTTTTTATTCTTCTCATGTTGTGTTTAGGAAATTCCATTTTTTTAATACAGGAAGTTGGAATGTTGCAACAATTTATGGGAGTAAGGATGTGTGGGCTAGGAGATGTTTGTGAATAGTCGTGATAAAATTTTGGATGGTAATGTTCCATCTTTAGTAGGAGGGGACTTTAAATTCATATTATCCAAAGAAGACAAAAGAGTGGGAAAGAGGTTTTCTTTCTCCCAAGGCCAATAAAAGATGAAATCCTTTTTAACTAATAATGATTTGCATGATGTAGGTATTATTGGACCAATATTTACTTGGTATAATAATAAAGATGGTAACTTGAGGATATGGGAAAGAATGGATCATTGCTTATTGAAATTTGTAGCTCTTAAACAAGTCCCCAATGCTTTTCTCAGACATTTGGCAATAGTGTATTTCGTTCATTCTCCTATTGTATTTAAAATTCCTAATACAATGAGGCCAGTTCACAAAAATATAATATTTGAGGATGTGTGGAGATCTTACCCTGCTATGTGGAATGTTGTACTCCAAGCATAAAATAAGAATGATTTCGGTAATAATGTTGAAATCTTGAACAGAAAGCTGAAATGATCTCTCAAAGCATTATATTATTGGAACAAGAACAAAGTAAAGGAGCTATCAATATTGAAGGATGTTGAGATTGTTACAACATAGTTTTTCGATCGTTGATATTCTTGCAACATGTATGTTTCTAATGAGTTCGAATATTATTGTTTTAATTACACTTTCTCCTAACATATTTTGGATGTATTATTTTTTCGTTTGTGTGTACTAACATTTAAGGGAAGTCATACTCCAGATTGTTGAAGACTTCAAATAATATTAGATTATGGTTCATTGTAATTGAAGTCTATATTTTTCATTTTATAGAGTCAGAGAGAGTGTGATTGTAATTAAGTAACTAGGTACACACACACTGGGGAGTGTTTAAAAATTGTAATTTTTTAAACTAATCATACTGTGCAAAATCATTTTGTATGGGATGACTTATTCAAGTATTTTCCTCTACAAGCAGTCAAACAAACTGTAGGTAGAAAATATTTCTATGTATAGATCGTACTGTACGAAGATTACTTTGTACAGACGACATCCAGAGTATGAATTAGATGGGTCCCTTTTCATGCCAACAAATTCAAAGCTTTTTTTGAATGGATCATACTATACAATATCTTATTCATACAAATGACGTCCAGAGTATGAAATGGATAATTCCCTTTTCGTCCTGACGAATCCCAAAGTTTTTTGAACCGATCATACTGTACGATATCTTATTTGTATAGACGACATCCATAGTACAAGTTTAAAGGGTCCCTTTTTGTTCCGATAAATGGTAATTTTTTCTTAACTAATCATATTGTATTATATTATATTCGTACAGACAATGTCCAAAGTACAAAAATGTGGGGTACCTTTTTCGTCCTAACGAAGTTGCAAATTTTTTTAACTATTCATATAGTAAGAACTTGGTTTGTACTGGATGATTATCCTGTATGGAAATATGTCATACATATTCACAAAGGTTTGTATGCTACAGTTTTTGAACTATTCATACGTACAAAAATATGATGGTAATGTATGATTGTATATGCTCAAAATGGAAAATTTCAACTTTCTTGGCAGTTTTTTATGTCTTTAATATAAAAGGTCCTTAAAAACTGACATGAAAAGTTGTTGATCTTCATAACTTTTTAAGAGCAAGTGAAAGAGTGATTGTGAGAGAGTGTTTGAGAGAGAGTTCTTCCAAGTGGAGTGTGATGGGATCACAAGGTTACTCAAAGGTAAGAATATCTTTTGGTTTTTGGTTATTACTC
Source organism: Dendrobium catenatum (assembly GCF_001605985.2). Classification (NCBI taxonomy): domain Eukaryota; kingdom Viridiplantae; phylum Streptophyta; class Magnoliopsida; order Asparagales; family Orchidaceae; genus Dendrobium; species Dendrobium catenatum. The sequence continues at coordinate 676,185 of NW_021319137.1, read as the reverse complement.
TTTCTTTCTTCTTTCTAGTTGCTAGAGAGAAGATCTTTGAAGAAGTTCTGGTACTCTGCTGACACTTGGAGGGTGTGAAAGGGTGATAGTTCTCTGCTGACACTTGAGAGTGTGAACAGACTATGGTTCTTTTCCGACACTTGGAGGGTGTGAAAGGATGACAGTTCTCTACCGCATCGGGGATTCATGGAAGAGAGGAATTGTTAAGGCTTCTACCCCTTTTTGCGGGAGAAAAAGGATAGTCACTTTGGTAATAATGCAATACCTGAAAAGGGAGTTTTCAGGGAGTGGATGTTGGTCGTGTTTGACCAATCCGCTATAAGTCTTTGTGTCATTTTATTTTCCACACTATTATTTTCTGCACTTTAGTATTTGTGGTTGAGAATTTTATTTTTGCACAAAGTATAAAAAATACATTTTCTATTAAAAATCTAAGAAATTTTTAAAATTGCCAATTCACCCCTTCCTCTCTTGGTTAGCCTTGGAACAATTACTTAGGTTTAACAACCTATACATAATCAACAAGGGATTCTTTAAGGAAGGAGATTATGGATTTGCAAATTAAGGAAAGCTCTGAAGATGTCCTTTCTCAGTTGGGTTTAATGTTGTTAAGAAGTAAAGCAATAGAACTTAATGTTACATTAGCTCGGTTATCCACCTAATGTAATCAAAGAGCTAAAACTAGATGGATACAAGAAGGAGACACCAATTCAAAATTTTTTCATGACTATGCTTCGGCTAGAATGAATGGAAAGCTAATTAATCAAATTAATTATGAAGATGAAGGTTATGTGGTTGATCAAGATAAAGTTGAAACAACATTTTTTAAATTCTTCAATAAAAAATGGATGCCGAGGGAGTGTTCAATTTCTTGTTGGCCTGAATTTGGAACTTAACAAATAATTGATAATGCTGAATGGAATATGCTTAATGTAGATTTTACACAAAATGAAATGTAGGAAGCTACAAAAAGCTTGGGGAATAATAAGTCGCCTTGTTTGGATGGTATAACCATCTAATTTTTCAAGTTCTATTGGAGCGTTTTTAAAGAAGATTTGTGGAGAGTTTTTAATGAATTTTTCACTCATGGAGAAATGCACCCTGAATGGAATGACACATTGATTGTGTTAATCCCAAAGGTGATGAATCCATTGGAACAATCTCAATTCAAACCAATAACTTATGTCAATTAATATACAAGTTGGTTGCTAGAATGATTATGAATCGTGTGAAACAGTATTTGCCTAAATTAATTACATAAGACTAAGTTTCTTTTATTCCTGGAAGATCCATGTCTGATAATTTCTTATTGGCTCAAGAAATCTTCAATAAGTTTAGATTTTCTAGTTGCAAGAAAAGACTTATGGCAGTCAAAGTGGACATGGAGCAAGCATATGATAGCATGTGTTGGCCAACTCTTGAAAATTCATTGAAACGGTTTGGGTTTCCTCCAAGATTCTTTATGCTTATTATGGAATGTGTCAAAAAGGTGAGATATTCTAGGCTCATTAATGGTAGTAGAATTAATTGGATAGAAGCTTAAAGTGGATTTAGGAAAGGATGCCCGTTATCCCCTTATTTGTAAATCCTTTGCGCCCAATTGCTTTCCAATGCTATTTATCAAGATTTGGGTATAAAAATATCCCCTAAATCTTTTAAAATTACATATTTACTTTATGCCGATGATGTTTTGATATTTTCTAATGCTTATATGAGATCAACCTCTTGTTTGAAGAAAATTTTGAATGATTTTTGTTGTTGGACCAGTCAAAAAATAAACAGCATGAAATCTCACATTTTTTTGGGAAATCTATGAAGAAAAGGTGTAAGAAGTGAATTGCTAAGAAGTTGGGGTTCAATATAGTGAAAGAGATGCAATACACGGGAGTGAAGATGGAATTGAGAAGGCTTGTGAATTATGATTTCAAAAGTATCTTAGAACATGCGTTGGAAAGGATGAATGCATGGGGTAGTAGATATCTTTCTTTAGCAAGAAGTGTTCTTCTAATCAAAAGCTCTTTTCTTTCATTTCCAATTTTTTTATCTACACATTCCTTGGTTCCTAAAGGAATTTTATATGAGTTGGATAGAATGTGCAGAAATTTCTTATGGCATAAAGATAAAGACAAGAAAGGATTACACTATGTGTCTTAGGAAGACCTTTGTAAACCAAAGTTGCTTGGAGGATTGTGCCTTCATTCTTCAATCAACAAAGTTGGACCTTTGAGGTCAAGACTTACATGGAGATTTATTCAAACGCCTAATTCATTGTGTAATCATGCTATCATTTCTAAATATGGTAGTGATGTGTGGAGTGGTATGGATAGGAGAGGAAATTCAGTAACTTGGAAAATTTTAGTAGATGGAGCGAAATATTAAAAAAATGTTGTTAGATGGAAGTTGGTGAATGGCATCAAAGTGAGTATCATGAATGGTACTTGGATCTTTGATAAACCTCTAAACAAATGGCCTACTTGTGTTAATTTTCATGAGCTTCATAATGAACCAGTCCACAAACTAATTTCTGAAGATGACATCTGGAATTGTTCGCAAATACATAATTAATTTAATGAAGATTTTATTTTGATTATGAAATCAATAAAGTTATCTTCAGATATGAATGAAGATAGCATTGAACTCATTAAGTAGAATTCAGGGAAATCAATAATTGCACTTTCATTTGAAGCATGGTTGGAAAGTCACAGACAAAGCAGAATTTTTGAAAATTGCATAAATGAAACATTGAATTGTTTCAGGAAATTCAAATTGCTGCCTAAAGTAGAGCTTTTTTTGTGGAGATATGTAATAATGCTCTTCTTACTAATTCCTTCTTGAACTATAGAAACTTAATGCAATCAAGTAGATATCTGTGTGGTTGTGGTGATGTGGAAAACCATGAGCATGTAGCTATTTTTGGTAATCAGCTGCTTCAAATTGTTCATAAGTTGCATGAATGGGGATTTCAAGTTCTTATATTGATTCCTACTCCAAGTGCTTAGAGTAGCTGAAGAGATTGTCTATAGTTAACATGAATATAGTTAAACTTTACTGTATAGCAGTTTATTTCTCATGGAAAAGAAGAAATCAAATAAAGCTTGGAATGGATACTTCATCTGTTCAATTTTTGGCTTCAATTGTATTAAGTTCCATTATGCCATTTAATGCAATTCTAGTAATCTGGGATGCTAATCTCTGAACGAAGTTTGTTCATATTTGACGTCCTCTTCCCCTAGATTGGATAAAGAACAATGTGGATGCCACATTGCAGGGTTCTTATAATGCAGGCCTTGGAGTTATTATTAGAGATCATAAGGGATGATTCCATGGTTCTTTTTGTAAGCAGGTAAAGCATTGGGATATTGCATCTCTTGAATTACATGCGGTTTTTTTGATTATAAAACATTTGCAATAGTGGATGCTCCAATACAAGGGAGTTATTATTGAAGGAGATAATCGCAATGTGATCAAATGGCTTCAAGATTCTTTAAAGAATGGAAGCAATTGGAAGATTGGAATAAAAATATTATTTTTCTTAATGATTTCAATAAGGTTATCTTTCATTTGATTCCTAGGAATTATAATAAAGTAGAAAATTGTTGTGCTACTTCAGCCATTGATAATAGATTTACTTTTGATTATTTTTTCTAACAATGGAATTCCTTCTTCTCTATTTTATTTATTGAAGAAGGAATGTGATAACTATCTTTTGTTTCTTGTAACTCTTTTTATTTCTAATGCAAATTGCAATTTCAAAAAAAAAACTTCCTTTAAGGAAGGAGTTTTAGAAAGAAACACATTATCCTCTTGAGATATAAGGTTAGGAATAATAAGAGGGTTATCAATAAGATCAGTAGTAAAATCCTTATTAAATTGTTTTTGAAAATGATGAACCTCCAAATTAGGAATTTCCAAGCTATCCTCAGTCACAGAACCATCCTCCTGAAGAATTTTATTGGTAAAATTTTTGGCTTGTTTCCTCTTAACCATAGCATATAAATATTTGGTATTATTATCACCGTCAACCAAGTGTTTCACAATAGCTTTTTGTTTCCAAAAAGCTTCCTCTTGTGCTTGTAATTTAACAAGGCAGCCCTTGGCTTCCCTCAGTAAGGTGAAGTTAACATCATAAGGAGTTAATTAACATTTAGTCTCATAAGTATTTACTTACTGCTCATAATGCAAAATATTGGAGAAAATATTTTTGAAAACATTATGATTCCACAAATTCAAAGTTTTCTTAAGTCTTTTCAGTTAAAACCAGTCTCCTCATGCCGAAGATGGAGTTATTCGGATGTAAGGGAGCTTGCCAATTTTCTTAAACTAACTCTAGAGAAGAATCATAAAGCAACCACATATTTTGAAATCTGAATTGAGGGGAAGTATTAATTTTCCTAGTCTTAAGGCTACTTAACAAGAGTGAATGCCTAGAGAGAGTCCTTCTAAGATGCTCAATAGTAATAAAATTAAAAGAGTTAAACCAGAAATCTTTAAATAAAACCCGATCAAAATGTTGTCATAAGTGCCCTCTATTCCAAGCAAATTTATTACTAGAGAAACCAATATCAATTAAATTACAATCCATAATAATGTTGTTAAAATCCTCAATAGACCTATAGGAAGGAGAAGACCCCCCCTATACATTCAGAAGGGTTAGAGAAAGTGTTAAAATCACCTCCAACAAGCAAGGGTAAATTATAAATGTTATGAAAGTTGCTGAGTTATTCCCATAATAATTTCCTAGTGTACAAAGAAGAAGAAGCATAAAAAAAGAGGCATAATAATGAAAGTTTAAAACTTCAACATTACAATGCAGCACTTGAGTGAAATCTCCAATAACATCAATCCTAACAGGATTCTTCCATAACACACAAATCTTATTGACCACATTAGAAATAGGATACTTAAAACCCAAAAATCTAGTAGAACAAACAAATTTAGCATTAGAAATAGGAGGTTTAAGCAAATCAATAATAGAAACACTGTAAACTTGGAATAAATTCTTAAGTTTTACCTTAAAGGAGGGACATCCAATGCCCCTAACATTTCAAAGAATAAAATTAAACTTAAAAATACAAAATTAATGAGAAGTATGCGAACGAGTGGTACTAGGCGATTATAAAATGATGTTCTTATTTTTCCTACCTATCCTACTATGAATCTTGATGTAGCTAGTGTCATTATCATCTTTAGAAAAACATTTAGCCATAATATACATATCCTCTGTATCAGTAAATGTATCACTATGATATTGAGAGTTTAAAGGAAACTTACTATCATTGTTCATACCTGGCTGCCTCACCTCCTACTATAATTCATGCTCCTCAAAGATACAACAATCCTCCACATTAGTTTTACTACTCAAGTCACTACGAATGTTACTTTCCACCAAACAAATTTGGCCCTCTACCTGGTCTTTAATAATAGATTGATTAGGCACAATATTAGAATAAGTATTATTTAATTTCATAAAGTCCATATCATTCAAGTTTTGTTAAGAGAACAACGAGTAATAGATGAAGAAGAATCAAAATTTTGATTAGTAGTAATAGCCAACATTTGCTCATCCACATTTTGAAGATCATTAGCTAGAGAAGTGATAGAGCTAAGATTTTTTCCCTGTTCACGACTAGGATCTTCAGCAAGAGTAAAATAAGGTTCATTATGGATTATGGCAAGTGGGATTCAGTCATCAATCACAACATGCACTTTAGCAACATTACCCTCTACCACATTATGAATAGATTCCACCATAGTATCCTATATAATAAGAACATTACTATCAACCATAACCAGTTTAGCAACCATAATATCATGATCAAGTGAAGATATAACATTTCTATGTGATTTTTTGGATGATTCATTTTCCTTTCGAAGATGGGCATGCAACCTATAACACTCACTTAATCCATGACTATGCATTTTATAATGAGAACAAAAAAATGTACATATTTCCAATTTTAACTTTTGGAAATACCCATTCAATTTTGAACCAATCCAAATCTCATTAGGATGTTTTTTTGAAATATCCAACTCAACTAAAACACAAGCCATAGACGACCTAAAGATAGACGTCATAGCTTGGTTCGTCTGTAATGGCCTACCAAAGATTGAAGTCAATCCAAATAAAATTTGAGAGTTAAGAAAATGAAGTCACGGATTCAGGAAGGAGATCCATATAGGGGCAATATGGGACTCCTTTCGAACATCAAAATCTTGTGTCCATTTGATTAATATCATTTGACAAGCTTGAATGTAATAAGATCTCCTTGAAAAAAATAAGACTATAGTCTAGATAATTACTAAGTTGAATAGCAATGTGTTGCGGGTCCAACAAGACAATGTGAAAGGAGCCGAAAAGCTTAAGCTTAACGAAACATTTATGTATAACATCCAAATTAGGGCGACGAAGAAGAAACTTGCCGACCAAAGTAATGGAAAAGGGAGCGGCTAGCTGTGAAACCATTGAGTCATCGAACATCAAAGCTAGAAAGCCCTTATATGAAGTTTCCACAAACTGAAGTTTAGTATAATACGAAGAGGAACCAGCTAAAACCTCCTTGAAAGTTTGTTAGGGATGTTAAGACCTATAGAACTGGCCCAAGCTAACCAAGACGGGGGGGGCCGACCAAAGTAATGGAAAAGGGAGCGGCTAGCTGTGAAACCATTGAGTCATCGAACATCAAAGCTAGAAAGCCCTTATATGAAGTTTCCGCAAACTGAAGTTTAGTATAATACGAAGAGGAACCAGCTAAAACCTCCTTGAAAGTTCGTTAGGGAAGTTAAGACCTATAGAACTGGCCCAAGCTAACCAAGACGGGGGG
>NW_021319137.1:614491-667719 GCF_001605985.2 Dendrobium catenatum | reverse complement strand
GCTAGCCTCATACCATGCGTCTTGGTGCCTGTCTAACGTACCAAGCCTTTTTTAGAAAAACATGATTTTGGAAATTGGGAAACTCTCTCAAATACTAGGGGTTATTCACACTTAAATCTACATCTTGTATTTTGTATTCTTCCCCAGTTTAAAGGCCTCTTGACGATCCATCAAAAAGTTCGTCCTTTATGAAATAGACAAAGGCTAGTTAGCACTTCTAATGGATTCCATATTAGCTACAGGGGAAAATAGTCTCATAAAAGTCTTCCCTTTCGTATTTGGTTATACCCCTTAGCTACAATATTGGCTTTATTCCTAACCACCACTCCTAAATCATTCACATTGTTCATAAAAATCTCCACTTTGTCCCAACACACTTTTATCATAGGTCTTTCTACATGTGAGCTGCCCAAACGATCATTCCTACAAATATGCTTTAATTCTGTCTTGCATTGCTAAAATCCAAAACTCATCAGTAAGGGCTTGGTTAATGGTGGTGAGTTTCAGTCATTGAGATAAAGGCAGAGTGGTTCACCTACTCCTAAGTCCAGTTAGTCTTAACCTCCACTATGAAGGGTCTCCTAAGATATCAATCCTTGGGGACGTTATAAGAGTATCTCCAATATTTAGGCAAGTGTTGAGAAGGTCCACACCCTTTTATCCAAATTAAATATTTTTATCCTTGTGGTGACTTCTCCTAGCTCCTTCATTACTTTGGTGTTCTGCCCCCTTCCCCAAATTTTCTACCTATCCACTAGTTAATCTGCTCCAATATCATTTTCATTCTCAATCCATGTTTCTTAGGATCGACTATGCAAATTATAACATTGGGTTATCTCTTTCACCATCAAAGTTTCTTGTTAAATCACCCAAAAGACTTCCCCAACACTTGAATATCTCAAGAATACTTCCTCTTCATCAGATTATATCAAATTTTCGCCAAGTGAGACTTCCCATTATTGTGAATAAAAACCTTACAAAACCAAAGACATGGAAGGTGAACAAGGTTGGGTTCCTACCCTTAAGGATCTCATAGATGTTTTTTCTAAATTGGCCGTTCTAGCATTGCAGCCCTATTTCATACATAACGAAGCTTGTTAACCGCTTCAGCCCAAAAGTAGTTTGAAAGTGAATACTACAGCAAGCATGGCTTCTAGCGGCTTCCAACTCAAAGTGTTTCGGTTCTTCCTTTTCAGCTACCCCATTCTGCTGAGGGGTTCCTAGGAAGCTGAAAAAATATGGCTAAATCCCTTGTCCTCACAAAAAATCACCAAATCTTTTCATTCTCAACTCTCCCCATGATCAAATGGATGGTCAAAATCTTCACAACCTAGCTTTTTCTGATCCAAGTAAAATGTTTTAAACTCCTCAAAGGTCCATTTTTTATGTGAAAGAAATCTAGTCGCAGTGAGATTCAGGTAGTCTATCTAATCAAATAAAAAATTCCATAGAATTTTCCTCCCAAGCCTGGCAGTCGTAATGGATCCAAAAAAATTCCATGTGAAGGGACTTTAAGGTCTAGAGGTGCTAATGTCCTTAATGGGGAAAGGTGGAGTGGACTTTGCTTTCCTAGGTGACAGGCATCACAAAGTTGTCTTTGAAAACTTGAGTTTGGGGACACCTTTAACTAGGTGTTTTTGGGTCACTTTCCTAAGGTGTTTTCATTACTTGATGACAAGTCTCTGTGCCACAACCAAGATCATCAATCACAGTTTTTAAGGCAAAATGAAGCAGCACATTCAATGTTATTTAAATCAAGCATGTAGACGTTGTTGATCCTCTTTCCCTGTAAAATAGTGTTGTTACTTAAACTTACATAGCATGAATTTGCAAGAAATTGCACGATGAAGCCTTGTCACAGAGTTGACTAATGTTGAGCAAGTTGTGCTTCAATCCATCTACAACAAAACATTTTCAATCATAAGGTTCTTGAATTACCAATTATAACTTGCGCCTACACCTTTCTTGGCGGTGGTTGTCTCTAAGAGTAACCTTGCTCCAGTCCTGAACTCTAGTACAACAAACTGGTTGGCATCACCAGTCATATGTAGAGAGATCCCTGTCCAGGTACCACATACTCTCACGAGGCCTTTGTGAGAGCCCTCCTGCAAAATTACCAAATGATAGATTTAGGACACCAAGCAGGTTTGTTCTTTTCTTTTATTTGAAGAAGTTTAGAATGCTTGTATGTGTTTGTTTGCTGTGTATCATGCACCTTATGTCTCCACACCCAATGTGTACTTAGGTGAATGTGCAAGTGTTGTAGATGTGTCCTAGCATGCCACATGAAAAACTCAACTCCAGGAAAGGGATTATTGTCTTAAGTGGTTTTGAGTTATAATGCCTCTTCCTAGGTTTTGGAAATTGCATCAAAGTAGAGTGGACATATCCTAGTTTTCTTACATATTTCTAATTCATTTTGAATCTTCAAATTAGTGCTCTTTAAGACTTCATTTTCAATCCTCAAATTTTTCTCCATCTGTTTAGACTTCTTAAAATCAGATTCAAGTGATGTGTGTGAAACTTTTAATGCATCATGCTTTTCAACTAATTCACAATGATTTTTATTTAACTCATCAAATTCATCAAGTAAAGTCATATGATTTAAATCAATCATTTGATGGTCTTTAATCAAAATTTCATGCTCTTTTTAAGGATTTAAAAATTCTAATTTCAAACTAGCATTTGTTTTCTTTAATTTCCTATATGATGCATGAATTTTTTTCTGAAACTTTAAGAAGTTGATAGTAAGAAAGTTCACATACCTCTTCTTGATCAGGATTGTTGTCTGCTATTAAGCACAACTTTGATGTCTCATCTTCTGGTTCCATCTCTGATGAGTTAGATGCCGAATCCGCCCAAAATGCTTTTTGTACTCTCATCTTGTCCTTCCTTAGCTTAGGTTTCTCCCCACCTTTTTTTTCTTTTCTTTGATCGAGTGATCTTGAAGTGTAGGACAATCGGCTCTCACATGTCCAGGCTTCCTGCATTCATAACAAATAACATCAGAAGATCCTTTAGAATGTTTATTATCCCTAGCTTTTCTCCAATAATGCTTCTATTTCTTCCTTAGAAAGCTTTTGAATTGCCATATGATGAAGGCAACTTCATCGCTTTCAGACCTGGAAGATTTAGAATCTGATTTGTGCGCCTTTAGTGCAACTATTTTCTCCTTCTTCTTCTCACCTGCATCAAGATTTCTTTGATTCACCCATTGCTTGTAAGCAATGAGTGAGCAAAGTAAGTTATCAATAGAATAAAAGTTCAAATCCTTAGATTCAGTGACTGCAGTGATTTTAGCATCATATGACGAAGGCAAGCAGCTCAAAATCTAGTTTACTTTTTCATAGTTTGAAAGTTCTTTTCCTAATGCATGTAGTGAAGTAACTATCTGAGTAAACCTAGTATACATGTCAGAAACAGATTCATGAGGTTTCATACAAAAAAGTTTGTAATCATGCAAGAGAATGTTCAAACGGGATTGTTTAACCTCATTAGTGCCTTCATAGGTGATACATAATTTTTCCCAAATTTCTTTACCAGTTCTGCAAGTGGATACACGCATGTAATCCTCAGATTTTAAAGCATAGAAAAAATAGTTCAAATATTTTTCATTCAATTTAGCTAAATCTCGTTCATCGAAAGTCCATTCAGTAAAAGCAACTTCTGTTTTAACACCATTAATTTTGTGAGAAGGTGGAGAATAACCTTCTTTGATAAGTATCCATATGCGATAATCAGTAGATTGTAAAAACATTGACATGCGGGTTTTCCAGAAATCAAAAGGTAAGTTGTCAAACAAGGGAGGTCATGAAATTGAATAACCTTCCGTAGTGTTACGATTCCCAAGGTTAGCCATGGATCAAAATTCAAAAAGTTTTCAAAGTTAGTTTTTTTGAATCCCGCTCTGATACCACTTGAAAGTTCATTAGGGATGTTAAGCCCTATAGAACTGGCCCAAGCTAACCAAGAGGGGGGGGTGAATTGGTATTTTAAAAAATATCTTTTCACAAAGAACAAAAAATCACATAAACCAAAATCACACCACGAGAGAAATAAATGCGAAAATTAAAGTGCGGAAGCAAGAAACAAGAACACAAAAATTTATAGTGGTTCGGTCAACTCGACCTACATCCACTCCTCGGAGGCGCCCTCCGAGTACTGCACTACACTCGTGAGTCACCTTTAGCCCCCAAAGCTAGGCGGAGAAGCTTTTACAAAGAACCTCCTTGCACCCTGGCAAGGAAGAGAACCAATCTCCTTTTGCTTCCTCCTGAAGCTGATAGAAAACCACAACCAGATGCTGACTCCTTACCTCTACCGACCCTTCCATGGATGAGAAACTCTAGATGAAGAAGAAGCAGAGTGATCCTTGAAGCAACCCTTGTGGATACCCTCACAAGCTCCCCCTCATAAGATCCCCTCTCTCTCCCTCTCTCTCTTTCTCTCCTCAAGGCCATCTCAGGTCAAGGCAGCAGCAAAAGATCGTTCAAAATGTTGAACAAGAGCTCTTAAATAGAAGAGCTTCAAAGGAGCTCATTAATTGCAAGTTGCCGACAATATCGTCTAGGCTGATATGGACATCGTCCTGGCCGACCAGTACAAATACCAGAAGATTGGCCAGAGCATCGCCCTGAATGAAAACTGGATGATTTAAAATTTGCTTGATCATCCAGGGCGATCTCACGATCGTCCCGGCCGATCAGTTCAAATATGAGGAAAATCGTCCAGAGCATCGCCCTGAATTCGAGCTGGCTGATATTTATCATCCTGAAGTAACTAAGGTTTTTGAATAGATCATCCTGGCCGATCCTGCGATCGTCCAGGACGATATGATTGTATCAATCATTCTTAATTACTCCCTTGATTTCCTGATCAATTAAGGCATAATTTGTGAATATCATCCAGGCCGATCAAAGATCGTCCTGACCGATTATTAAAAAATACATAATACCTTAATTATCTATGGCGGCAACTTCTTTCTGTTTTGAGCTTATCGTCCAGGATGATCTGTTAATGACGGCTGCCTTAATTAAGAATCCTTATTCAGATTTTCTATTTTAAGCTTGATCGTCCAGGACGATGTAAATATCGTCCTGGCCGATGTAGGTAAAAATAGAAATTGTAAGTCTCTCAAGTGTGTGTGTGTAGGGTTACTTAGCATCAATCTCTTTGAATATTACAAGTAGACTCAAGAAGAGAAAAAATAAAGTACAGACTGACTCAACCCTAAACCTACGTAATCTTGAACTGGCTTCGTTTATTCGTCCGATCTTTGATTCCTGAAAAGTTAGAAGTGATAGACAGTCCAAGAGAATCAATAGTGTTTGTCAATCATCAAAACATAAGTCATGAAAATAGATTTGCAACACTCCTTAAAGGAACAGGATATACCATCAGGAAATGAAGATGATGCAGTGATAGATGACACAGGAGACGTCATCTACCAAAGCCAACAAATGCCAAAAAACTTCAAAATTGATAGCAAAATAAATGAATCAGACAAAAAAGGAGGAAATCATAGTGAAATAAACCAAAAATCATGCTAGAAGGGAAGAGAATGGAGCATGGTGAGCAAAACCTTAGATCAACTTTAAGTCGCTAGAGAGTATGAAATAGACTTTATGAGGAGGGTTTATAAGTTTTAACTTTATTGAAACCAAAGGATTTGGATTTTGGTTTTGCACACCTATCTTAAAATCTTTATAAGATAAAGTTATTTGTTTAAATAATGATCTAATTTAGGAATTAGGTAGGGAAACTTAAACTTTTCAAACTATAAGCATGAAATATATCAAATAGAATATTATTTTAAAAGTGATAAATGAAGAACTAAGATTTTCCAAAATTAATTATTAAAATATTATGAAACACATGGATTTTCTAAGATTTAAACATTTACCATAAAGAAAAGCTAATTTAAGTTGGGTTCATTTTGTGCCTCTTTAGGAAGTTTTTTTGCTTGCACATCTTTTATTTTTGATGCACTTAGTATATCTTTTACTTTTGGCGTCATTGCGCATCTTTTGATTTTGGGCACATTTTGTTCCTATTTTGATTTTCACAATTTGCTTCGTTTCTAAATCTTTAAGAATCTTAGTTGTAAAAATTATCTTCCAAATATAAGAGAAGAATAACTCACTCTCTTATATAGGGAGGAATAGTCTACAAAGTAAACATGATCTTTCTAATAGGAATAAATAGCCTCATTTAGAAAAATAATGAATTTCATTTGTCAAATTGCATAATATATCCATGATATAAAAAAACTGTAGTATAGTAAATATGTTTTATTTCAAACATCTCAATTCTAATTTAATTTAGATTTTTATGTTCAGACAAGGAATTAACATGCAAAGGAAATAAGAAGGGATATAAAAATTTTTAATTTTTTATCCTTTTAGTTTTAAAAATGTCAGCAATTACTTCTATAAACTTTTAAGTAAGAATATAAGTATTTTTATTATAAACAATACAAAGCACAGTATAGTCCAAGTTTATTTGTAGAGTTTGAGTTTATTTGTATATTATGATCTAAGTTATATAGTATGAGTTCATTTGTATAGTATGGTCTAAGTCGTACAATACAATTAACAAGAACAACATTTTCTTTTGTCTAAAGATTTTTTAAGTAAAAAAAAAACAAAATAAATCACTATTGATGGAAATTCAAGAACCTACTTGAAAGAAAACCACTTGACAGTAAAAATAAACATAAATTTATTATTATAATTTATAAAAAGTACAGCAGATGACAACAACATAAATTTCAACTTAAAAAGGTATTAAAAAGAAAAAGTGATGCATAATAAAAAAGGCAACAAAAAAATAGACATAAAGAGAAAAGTGTAAATTGAACAAACTAGAACAAAGGTGGATCCTAATCATGTGGTGGCTATGGAGGTGGTTAGAAAAACCTGGCTAAAGCTATTGTACTACTACTGGATGGAGGTGTACTACTACTGGATAGTTCCAAATTGCTCCATTAACAAACCCATTTCATTATCATGTTGGGTTAAGTGCTGATCCAGGCGAGTCTCAAGCTTATCAAAATGCTAAATAAGCTCCTCATATGGGTAGTGATGAAGAGGTAGTGTAAGTACAGGATCAACTATAGGGGTAGCATCTCCTTTTTTATTAAACAATGGTTCTTATAGCTTATGTTGCCTATGAAAGAGCAAAAAAAGAGGCATCTGTGACAAAGATTGGGTTGTAGTCAAGAGGAGAAGGATATGAGAGATTATATATATATATATATATATTAGGATATACCCAATGACATGTCCTAGAAGAAAAATTTGTTTTCTTCTAGTGGATGGGAGTCAAATAGAAGTATGATTTTATATGTAATCAATCAACATTTGGGCTTCATCCATTTAGATGTTTGACATGATGAAGTATGTGATAATTAAAAGTTAAGGGGTAATGTTTACCCGATCTCTAGCTTTAGGGAAGATTGATGTTCTAAGAATGTGTTGGATAACCCTGACATTTTTATTAAAAGTATAGACTAAGGGTTAATGGTAGTTCAAAGAATTATTTCTAAGAAGGAGATTTACAGAACTCAAGCAAAAAATTAGATCTAGAAGCCATAGCAAGTATTTTATTACCTTCGGTATTTAGTTACAAATGAATCCCTATATCTTCTTTAGTTATTCCAACATTTTGATAACAGACATGGGAGGTCATTATAGTAGCATCCCCACTAATCCTATGATTTGCTAGGAACTCATAGGGGATCTGAAAATGGAAATTATAGGCTAAGATGAAAAAGAATTAGAGTGAAGTGGAGTTAAAATAATTCATTACTAGAAAATTTAAGGCCTATTGGTTGAGAAGCCTAAAAGGAGTGATTTTGACTTCCTTGAATTTGAGGTAGGTATCTTGATCAAAAGCTATTAAAAAAGGGTCATCGATAGGATTACAAGAAGAGGAACCACCCTGGGTTTGCGACTATGTTTTCCATTACCAGCCATTACAATTAAGAAAGTGCAAGAGGTAAGGATTAAAAGGACTATGTGCAGAAATTTAATGAATAAGGGTTGTTTAAATAGAATTTTAGGAAATCATATAGTGTGATTATGAGATCATATTTGACGATCGTGTGCAATCAATTCAGGCAAATGAATAGTCAAAAATATTGTCTAATTATACAATATGATCCAGCATCATATCGAACGATTAGCGACAGAGAGATCATCCTAAGGAGCCAGGTAGTATGACCCTTGACTAAAAGGTTTTTATAGTATGCAAAGGTGTATGTATAGTACGATTAATAATAAATTTCATACCAATAAAAATGAATTTGTCCCCATCTGGATTGACACATATATTGTCTAGATGAACATGTATTTATATAAAGTCATTATCAATGATAGATACAATCTATATCATGCATTATGCCAAGGATTGTGATCCAATCAGTTTTATGCATATCATATTGTATGATGGTAATTTGTACAGTACGATAAAAGATGTAACATTTTTCCTTTATAGGAAAAATAATAAAGTTTCGTGAAGTGATTTGTGTGATGATTAGGTCACAATAATAAAATTTAAATTTAGTAAAAATAAATAAAAAATGACAAAAAAATAATATACCAAACAATAGTTAAGGACTAAAATGAAAAATAAAATCATGAAAAATACAACAACAAACACATACATTGAGAAGCTTAAGAATGGTTGATTTCAAGTGATAAGTATAAGATATCAAGCCCCAAAGCCACATGCTCTCACTAGGTCTTTTGTGAAATCCCTTAAATCAATAGATCATGGAAAAATAGTTTTAGGAACCCAAATGAGTTTGGGTCTCTTCTTAAACATTCATAAATCATCGAAATGTATGTCATGCTGTGGTTGATATAATTTAGGGTTCTATATTAAATGTGTTTTATGATGGATTGTGTAAGTGGGCCTAATGTGTCCTATCATGCCATAGGAATAATATCTAACATCAGGAAAAGAGTTCCTATGATAGTTATTATTCTTATTCTTAAGTTTATGAGATGCATGACCTGATGAGTACTTAAAAGCAAGTTTAATTTGAAAAGCATTTAATTTTTCTAAAAGAATTTCATTAGCACTTTTTAGAGCAAATATTTTAGATTTTAAAGAGTTCTCACAAAGATCCAAACTGTAAACACATGCTTCTAACTCTTTAAATGATTTTTCTAAATCAAGATGTAATGTTTTCAAAGAATCATGTGTTTTAGATAAAATAGTATATTTCTTATTCAATTCATCAAACCCATCCAATAAAGCCATATGATGACTATATAAATAAATAAAAAAACTTTTGTAAACATTTCATTTCCTTTTTGCAGAATTGAGCATTCAGTTTTCAAGATAGCGTGCTTCTTTTTTAAATTTCTATAAGAATCATGAATCTTTTCTAAAACAACAAGTAATTCATTATATAAAAGTTGACATACCTCATCTTGATTAGATTGATCAAGATTGATGTTTGTCATTCAGCACATATTTGTTACATCCTCTTCTACTTCTGTTTTAGACTGATCTGAAGCAGAGTCAGCTAAGAAAGCTTTCTAAGATCTTCACTTGTATTTATAGAACATAGCCTTTTCTTCATCCATCTCCTTCCTTTGGTGACTTTTATGATCTGGGCAATATATTTTATCATGCTCTAGTCTCCTGCATTCATAACAAATAGTATCAAAAGAAGCTTTAGAGTTTTTTATAATTCTTACCTTTGCTCTATTGCTGATGAAGCTTTTGCTTTTTATTTAGAAAAATTTTGAAATATCGAGACATCTGTGTGATATCTTCCTCTCCTCCATCAAAGGAATTGTCTGAATCATTAGCCTGTAAGGCTACAGATTTCTCCTTCTTTCTTTCTCCTTCTTCTTTCTCCTTCATCAAATTGCCTTTTGCTTACACCTTATTCATAGGTGATTAGAGATCCAAGTAAGTTATCATAAAAATAGACATTTAAATCCTTGGATTCTTAAATAGTAGTTATTTTGGCATTATATAAACTAGGTAAACAATGCAATATCTTATGAACTTTTTCATAATTTGATAATTCTTTACCTAAGCATGCATGTTTGTGATGATTTATGTAAACCTGGTATCATTTCAAATATGGAATCAGTAGATTTCAAGTGAAAGAGTTCATAATTATTGAACAAAAAATTTAGCCTATATTATTTCTCTTCACTTGTTCATTTGTAAGTAATGCATAATTTGTCCAAAATTTCTTTACTAGTAGTATAAGTAGACACATGCACATAATCTTCAGATTTCAAAGCAGAAAAGAAATAATTTAGGCATTTAGCATTAAGTTGGGCTAAATCTCGATCATCTGTACTCCATTCAAAAGAATGTATTTCAATTTTAATGCCATTTACTAAATGTAAAAGTGCATAACATCCTTCCTTAATTAACATTCACTTGCGATGATCAATAGATTGCAAGAAAGTAGACATGCAAATTTTCTCATGTGATTGAATATCATTCAACAGTATTATGACTTCAAATGTTAGTCATTGATCATTTTTTTAAAAGTTATTTAAACTTAATTTTTTTTAACCTAGCTCTGATACCACATGCAAGTTCATGAAGGGTTTTGAACCATTAAGAACAAGCCCAAGGCTAACCAAGGGGGGTTGTGAAAAGCTTTTTAAAGAATTTCTTTTTCCCTAAAAAGTTTTTAAAATATATAATTCACCCTCTCCCCCCTCTTGATTAGTCTCGGGCTAGTTTTTAAAAGTTCAACAACCTTCCCAAACTTTCACTATAAGGGACAAGTTTTGAATTGATCATATTGTATGTTCTTGAATCATATTGTATGAATAATGAAAGCTAACTTAAATTTTTAGGGTATCTTGAAGCCTAATACTTAAGCTATGTTTTAAGATTCTCTTGAAATAAAAAAGAGAGTGGAATGTGTGGCTGAAGAAGGAACTCTGAGAGAGGAGCTTATGAGAATAAAATGAGGGTTCGAAATAGAAAGGAGAAGGTGAGCTTGAGGGTGACAGAGAAGTAGTGTGAGGGGATCACATGGTTACTTCGGTTTAGCTTCAACCTTGCTCCTCCTATGGCCTTAGCGAGTCATTTGGAAGCTCGTTAGGGAGAGATGCTTCTTAGTCCGATCCTCAAGGTTCTCTACCTTCTCTAGGAGGGAGAAAAAGAAGCTAGGGTTCTTTGCCTTCTCCAAGAGGGAGAAAAAGGAGATGGGGTTCTTTGCCTTCTCCAAGAGGAAGATAAATGAGTCAAGGTCAACTGCCATCTTCGTGAGGGTAACATAACATTTGACACTCTGTTGCATTAACGGTTTGGTGAAAGTGAGTCTATAAAGTCTTATTCGCCTTACTATGGAAGTAAAAGGATAGTCATTTTTATTTTAGTGCAAATTCTCAGAGCGGAGGACTCCAGGGAGTGGACGTGGGTCAAGGTGTAATGAACCACTATAAAAAATCTCTATTATACTTTTTTCCTTTTCACACTTTTATATTTCCTTCATTTTATTTATGCTAATAATTTCTTGGGAAAATTGTTGATTATTACTCTATCACGTAGATAAAAATTTCGTTGTTGTAATAAATTTTTTTTTTTTGATAAAAAATCTCTTGCTTCCACAAATAATTAGAATTTTATATTTTCAATTATTGAAAAGTTTTTCAAAAATATTGTAGTTTTTATTTTGAAGTTAAGGAAATTTTTCAAACTACCAATTCATCCCCTCCTCTTGGTAAGCCTCATGCTAGTTCCATTAGGTTTAATAAATTCACAAACTTTCAATTTGATCATAGATTTAGAATACATGTTTTTACAAAGTTTAAAGTATATGCACTAAAAAAACTATAATAATCATCTACCCTTTGTTATAATCTACCACCCATATAAATCCGATGCATAATGTGTGACGCATGTATGAAGTTGTGTATGAAAAAAAATTATTTTTATTTATCTCAAATTTTGAATACAAACCATGGTCTGTAGGAAAGAGAAGTGGCAAAGCTCCACCATAACAAGCATGGTTTTCTACACCTATGAATGATGACAATCTCTAAATATGTTTCCTCATTTAGATCTTTTGGCCTTCTAGCTCCTAGACTTCTATAAAATTTCAAAAAAGAATGCCCTAAAAGGAAGAAGGATCATTGTATTTTAGAACCTTATTGATAAGTGTAAATCTGTATGATTTATTATGTTTAAATTTTAGTGAAAATGTATTAACTTAGTTGTTTTTGTACTGAAAAAACTAAAAAAATGGCGAAAAATATAAATAAAGATTTAGCACCATAGTGAAAAAGGAAATAACATTGTTGTAATACATACAACACCAACAAAGTGTCACTTTTGGACATTATAGCACCATGCTCTATTTTTTTTAGCATTGCAGTGGCATCACATCTAGCTCTGTAGCATTTGAAGTACTACTGCATCAAAAAATTAGCTTGGTGTAACTAGGTTCTTAGCAAAATGAATGTGATGGTGCCACATATTTTAATGTCTCAGTTCCATTTTGCCCACTCGACCTCCATTGTGCTCTAATTTTCACAACACTTCAACATTGTAGTTGTAACTCCCAAGGGCCACATCATTTCAGTGAAGGGTTGTGACTATTAACTTAATATTTGTACCACATCATCAAGCATCACAGTGTAGCAAACAATTCAGTGTCGAGGTGGTAAATCTCTTTTTGGCACCACATCGCCACACTTTTAAGTGTCGTATTACCATATGGTTTTTTTGTGTTTTCTTGTAAAAGGATTTTCTATTATGTTTTTAAAGGAGCTCAGTCACTAGTGTAAAATTTAGTATTTTTCAATGTCCTTCTCTAGTACCCTGTTAGAATAAAATCTAAGGGAGGCTAGGAAAGTACAAGATTTAATATATTGGAGTGTATAGCCTATGTTTATTGAAGCATTTTTATAAGTGAAGGAAGAAAGAATGTAGAGGAGACACTTTGATATTACTTGGTGATAACATTCCTCTACTTCTCTTGTACTATAAAATATAATGAAAATTAGTTTGTTCGTCAATTATTTTATATCTAGCTAAATCTCTTATTTTGGATTGATAATATGAATGAAATATTAAGTACTAATAAAGGAAGTTGCCCTTTAAAGATTTAATGACTCTCTAAATTATCTCCCATTCTTTATTTAATACACATTGTCTACGTGTATAGTCAAAACCTATGGTGATGTATAGCCTCAAAGTAGGAATGCAAGAACAATTTGGAAAATTAAGATAGAATATTGGCGTGCCAATACATTAGATGTTTGGCAATGAGATATTATAGTTATAGGAGGTCAGCAGATATGCTTTCCACCGCTACAAGCTTGAAAAATATAAAATGATGTACATACTCTAAATCATATCTATAGTTAAGAGTCTTATTAAAGAAAATAAGATATTTACATTCATCAATCCAAAACATTTTATTAAATATTGTACAATTTATTCTACTATTTTTTTAGAGATAGAAACTCCAAAAATATCATTTTTATTTTGGTAAGATAAATTAAGCATTGAGAGTAAGTAGCAATAGTTTTGTTGCAAGTAGACAAAACACTTCCCCATGGGTTTGATACTATCTATCACTTTATTAGCGTGCATTATAGTCGGCTTTTAGTATTTAAATATCAAAGGAAACCTAAGCATTACTCAACTTTTATAGCTCAAGTATATATTACACAGCCTCTAATAAAGCCTTGCTTGCCTATAAGCACAAGTCCACAACCCCCATCACCTATGAATATATATATAAGAAAACATCATTACTGATTTCCATATCCCTTTATTTTTATAACTTGATCTAAGTATACAGTCTAAAATTTTATAAATATATTTGACTCTTTGCATTTAAGTCAGACCTACATTGACTTGTTGTAATAAGAAAATTCAATGATACAATTATAAATAAGTGCAATGAAAGTGTATGCAACCTAAAAAATCTAAAGTGCACCAACAATAAAATAATCACATATGACATCGAGAGTGTAGAAAATAATGAAACATATAAAAGATACCTTATAAGTAAAGTCATCTGCATCTCACCAAATCAAATAAACCATTAGCTTAGATCAGGCTATAGTTGGTTGTCCTAGAAAAACATCTAAAGTGTGTAGAAGGTGTGTCACGTTGATTTTCCTTAGAAGGTTATATGTTTAAGTTATTTATTATTTGGATTTTCTTGTTTATTATAGGTCAATTATTTTTTTTTAAATTGAATTTTAAGTTTTAATGCTTTATTAATTTATTAAAAGATATTTATTCAAAGGGGTCAAAGTTATTTAAGTTTAAGTTATAAACAATCAAGATAATTAATAATCCTAAGTGAAGTAAGGGATTAACAATCATTAAATCCTAAGGCGTATAATTATAATGCATTCATTCCCCTTCATAGAATAAAATGATTTCATATAGTCCTTTAAATTTAATTTAATGGCTGGGTTTTGGGAGTTGTATAGAGGTTTGACAAGTTTCCAAAGCCATTATGTAACAAGGAAGGGGCCTATATAAAGAAGATAATAACCTTGGGTCATTTTCATGGAGGGGATCACTTGGGATAAACTTGAACTAAACCAAAGGGTGGGCTAGGTTTAATGAACTTTTAGCATTCATATATTATTTATTTAAGTGGCTTGATAGGTCAAAGTTGGTCAAGTCACCAACGGTGGACTTTAGGGAACCTCTATTTTTTTTGGGTAAACCCACAGTGGGGCCTATGCGTTGATAAAGAAAAAAGTTACATAGTCCTTAAAGGGACCTCAAGCTTGCTTACGTTCATAATAGCTACACAAAAGATAGCAAATAAATCATAAGAGCTTGAGTTACCTACTACAAGAAAGTATAGTATAGCCTAGGTACAATCTATGATGCACAAGAAAGAGCACCAAAAAAAGAAGAGGAAAATAAAAAACTACAAGAAGCTCTATGTTCCCTTCCCAAATGCCACCACTTTGAATAGCTAAACTAAAAAGAAACTTCAAAGAGATTGATAGAAAAAATGGACATTGCACAAATATAACCAAAGAAGTTTGAATAATAGTCCAAACACATATCCACAAAACTAATAACGAAACCAGCATATATAAAATAGAAAATTATAAAAGTCTATGTGACAAAATTATAACCCTTAATAGCATCCTCCACAGGAATAAAATCAATAATCATCCAACATATTGGAAAACAACCATAGATCCCAACAGCACACCCAGAAAAAATAGACCAATAATCCACCAAAACATAGAGGAAAATAAGAAAACCAATCAGGTAATAAAGCTAATTCAACATACAGGGATACATCCCACAAAGAAAGTCATAGCTCCCAACACCAAAAAACAAAATAAAACCCAACTTAGGATCAGGAAAAATCAATTCTAACCAAACCAACAAAACCAGCTTAAACACAGAGGACCAGAAATGCCAGCAAAAAATTACCCCAAGTACCACTCAAGGCTAATCCCAGCTCTCACAACGCATAAACGAGCCATGCCTAGATGAAGGATACAACCAATAAAAGCTAAACCCCAGATGCACCGAACAACATAACAACATAACCCCAACTAATGAAGACCAGAAAAGGCAACATCATGGAGGAATCGAGAGAGAACCTCAAACAAAGCACCAACAAAACCCTTCACGCCATAGGGAAATCCAACCCACAGTGAGCATACCCCATTCCAAAAAGCCTGGGAATAACCAAGCAATAAATGGGATGAATGCTGGAACCTCACCTAAACCCAAAAAAAAAACAAATGCAACAAATAGAGAGGAACCTCCAACACACGGAGAAAATATGACCATTCCAGCTAAGAACATTCCCATACAGAACAACCAAAAGGGAAACCCCCAAAATAGAGAAATAAAGAAACCAAAGCTCCAGCCAAAAATAAACATTAAAGTATAGCATATGGTAAACCAATTTTATCAAGTATAAAGCCCCTTTAAAGGAGTAGGTAAATTAGAGGTGGAAAAGTCAATAAAATAGTCCATGTTACACCATAAATTGGTAAGCCAGTCAGCACTAGCATTCCCCTCCCTATACATATGAGAAAGGGAGTAAACAAAAATTAGCAAATGCTTAATATCCCTAACAAAATAAAATAGATATGGTTTGCACAAAGTATCATCAACATTCTTTAAGCAATTAATATTATAAATAGCATCAAATTCAATCCAAATGCTAGTAATGCCAAGAGAAATACAAAGTCTAATCCCATGAAGAATAGCTAAAGCTCAATAAAGTTCACAAAACACTTATATAAAGGGCCTACAAAAGCCATAATAATATTCCCAAAACTATCCCTAATAATACCACCACAACTCGAGATGAAATCTGTTATAACACCATCCAAATTCATCTTAGAGGTATTATTAGGAGGACTGATCCAATAAATAATTCTAGGTTTAGGAGATGGATTAACACCCTAAAAAATGATACCCGATTAAGGCACCACAAAGAAATAGTTCTTAAAATTCTTGACATAAAGCATGCTAATAGAAAAAGGATGTAGGACCTTGTCTTTCACACTCTTAATAATTCTATGATGGTTCATAGCAATAACATGAAAATGGAATTATTTCTATCCAGCCATAAATACCAAAGAATTAAAGAAGGAATAACATTTTTAATGTGACCTTTAAATGTAATGAACCAAGAGTTAAGCAACACATTAATAGATAACTTAGCATTAAAGTAATTTATTCTAAAATTATAATCAACATACGACCAAGTTTTAACAGCAAAGGGGCCACAAAGAAAGGAATGAGGCATATTCTCCACATGAAAACAACATTGGAACTTGGATGGTAAGATTTTTTAATTAAATTATCAATATTAGGAATAAACTTATGTAAAATTCTCCAAATGAAAATGGCAATAGTGAAAGGAATACTTTTATGCCAATTCATAAAAAAGATATTAGAGACATTCTTCTTAGTTCTAAAGGCATGCCATCCATCCTTTAATGTGAAACCCCCATCTATAGATAAATTGCACATAAGCAAATCCTCAACATCATTGTTAAGGGGATGATTCATAATTTGTTGAATAATCACATCAAGAATAACATTAGCAAGTTTATTATAATTCCAATAGTTCTTAGTAATGAAATAGTTTACCTTAACTATCGCAGTGGAAGTAGTATTAATAATGGATTCAATAGAATGAGTTCCCAACCAATGGTCTTGACACAAGAAGATGATCCCACTACAAAGCCCCCAATTAATATGAGGCTCAACAACCCATTTAATATTACAAAGTATCTGCCACACTTTAGAATCACTCTTATTACAGAAGCAAATAGTCAGATGCTTACCCACACAATACTTAACAAACATAAATTTAGCCCAAAGACTCACTTTAGCCCAAAATGTGTACCACAACTTGAAGGAAAAAGAATAAGCCAAATCATTCATACTCTTTCAAACCAAAGCACCTCATCCAAAACCCGTCAACATTTGTCCCCAGAGGACTAGAGGATTATAGAATTACTATTAATCCCTTTCCAAAAAAATTTATTGAAAAATGTATCAATTATATTGCACATCATATGAGTATGTTGAAGAGTTTAAAAGGTATAAATAGAGAGAGAGTAAAGGACACTTTTAATGAGAGTTAATCTTGAAATTTTATTAGGGATATTAAGCCCTTATGAACTAGCCCGAGGCTAACCAAGAGGGGGGGGTGAATTGGTGTTTTAAAAATTCTCAAACAAAAATCAAGATTTAAACCAAACAATCACCTTAAAAATAAAGTGATGAAATTAAATTCAGAAAATGCAATAAGAAATAATACACCAAATTTTATAGTGGTTTGGTTAACTTGACCAACGTCCACTCCTTGGAGCCTCTCCTCTGGGTATTGCGCTAAATTCAATGTCTCTCCTTTTTCTCCCATGGCAAGACAGAGAATCCCATACAAAAAATCCTTTCCACCGACCTTGGTGAGGCAGAGAACCCAACACCTTCCACTTTCTCCGAAAGCAGGTACAGAACCCAACTCCTTTTGATTCCTCCTGAAGTAGGCAGAGAACCTTAATTAATCATTGAAGTAGACCTCTCTAGAATATCCAAGTAACCAAGGATGAAGACTAGAGAAGATGACTCGAATCCTTGCTTAGAGCAACCTTTGTGAAACCCCTCACAAATGCCCCCTCTCAAGATCCTCTTTCTCTCTCCTAAACTCTCCCTCTCTTCTAGGCTCTCTCAGGTTAGGATAATAGCAAAAGATCCTTTCTTGAGTAAATAAGAGAACTTATACATAAGGGCTTCAAATTTGCCTTAAATTGAATTTAATTGACAAAAAATCATCTAGGATGATTGACTAATTGTCCTGTACGATCAGTACAAATTTAGCTCAATCAGTCAAGACGATCTAAGGAAGGATAGATGATTAAAAGGTTTATTTAATCTGATCGTCTAGGATGTTAGGACATCTTCCCGTATAATTAGTTCAAGACATCAAATATCATCCATACCATTGCTCTATTTGTCTAGACTTTACCTATGAAAGAAAATTAATTCTCCGGGATGATTTCATGATCGTCTTGGACGATTAGTTCAAGATGTTGAATTTTATCCAGAACATCACTATGTTCTACCAGACCTTACATGTTTGGATGCAAAAAAAATAATGGATTGTCCAAGATGATTAATGGATTATCCTGTTTGATTAGTTGAAAATGTCAAATATCATCCAAAAAATTTCCTTGGTCATTAAGGAAGAAACTAAGGTTTGTTTAATTGATCATCCATGATTATATGATCGATCAATCAAACCATAATTGATTTACTTAATTACCAAAGTAATTTAGGCATAATTTTAATGCATCATCCAAGACGATGTCTAAAAATAAAACATGCCTAAAAGAGTTGGCAGCTTATTCTTTATAATTTGAGCCTATCATCCAAGATGATGCTATTATCATCCAGGGTGATTTGCTTAATTTTGGTTGCCTTAACCAGGATGCCCAAATTAGAGTTTTTATTTTTAACAAATTATCCAGGATGATTTGGGATCATCCTGGATGATATGATCAAAAATAAAAAACTCTAAAAATAGATAGAATTTTTCCCCCTAAGTGTGTGTATGCAAGATTACTTAGCAACAGGACTCACTTTGTTACATTTGACTCAAGAAAAGGTAAAAACTCTTGACATGCACTTACAGACTAATGCAGTCCTAATCTTCTCAATCTTGAGCTGGCTTAATTTGTAATTGACCATGTGGACCTGAAACGTTAGTAGGCAAGGTAATCATAAAAAAATAGAAGTGTCAAAAATATTTGCTATCATTAAAATTATAATCCCTAAATCCAGATTCATAACAATTTCTTCTTTTTTTATGATGGAAAACATTTAGTATAAAGTTCAACTTAAGCAGTTAATTGAAATAAGCAATAAAAATTTTACTAAAGTAAAATAACATAAACATTACCACTACTCCCCCTTTTAACATCACAAAAGTGGAGGAAAATAAAAAAGAAAAAATATAACATAAAACACTAAAAGATGATAGAAATGACAAAAGGAATGAAAATAACAAAGTTTTTTTTTTTTATGAAAGCACGAATATGATAAATTTTTCATGTGATTGAATTAAAAATTTATAAGAAAATGAGTTAACATCACTGAAATCCAAAAAATGTAAGATCAACTGATCCTGTTAACCCTAGCTTGGACTTTAAAAGGGCAAACCATATTTTGAAAATAAAGATCTAACTAAAAAAATTAATTGGATAAGAAAAAGTGATCCATTTAAAACTTGGTTCCAGAAAAATATCTTACATAAAAATATACCAAAGTAATTAGTCACAATCATGAATTTTGAAATCAAGCCTTTGAAAATTTCAAGTGACACATGAATTCTTCTAAGATTTAAATATTTGAAAGAGAAAGTAGCTTGCTTTCTTATTGGTTCATTTTGTGCTTCTTTTCAATTGGTTGGTGCACTTTTCACATCTTTTAATTTTTGTTACACTTTGTATATCTTTCAATTTTTTTGGTGAAAACTATGCATCTTTTTAGTTTTTTTTCTTTTTGGGCTCATTTTAGGCCTCTTGTCATTTTTGCAAAGCTATATCCCTTTCAAAACTTTTAAATACTCTTAGTTATGAGAATATCTTCTAGATATTAGAGAAAAAAACTCACTCTCTAATATAAGGAAGAGTAAACCACAAAGTAGAATCAAATTCATATGACAAATGAAATGACAAAATTATAAAAGCTTGAAAGTGATTTAATGAGTTTGAACTTTATTTATATAAGATAGATTATTGTTACAATATATAAAAGATCTCAATCGTAAAGTCAGTTGTTAATTTGAGATAGACTTTTGTTTAGAAAAGAAATCTACTCCGCTAAAAGAAGTTAGAGGAAGGGAAACAATCAACGGTGTTTCTCCCTTTAACTAATTTAGAGATGTCAAAACATTGACTACAAATTTTTAAAAATAAAAACAAGGAAAAAAATATTATTTTAATAGCGACCAAAAAAATTGAAAGAAAAATAAGAATATCAGAAATGAAACACTGAAAAATAACATCAAATAATAATCAAACACTAAAAACAAAAAAAAAAGTCAGACACCAAAAGAAAGAACATAAAACAAGAATAAATAAAAAATATAAAAAAATAGAGTTTAAAAAGAATCAAGTTCATGCATTTATGTCAATCACACCCAATCTGGTCCTTAAAATACTGAATGTGTCAAAGGCCAGTAGTTTAGTAATGATGTCAGCCATTTAATTTTTAGTTACCACATGATGTAATTTAATGTCTCCTTTGATAACATGGTCCCTAATAAAGTGATGTCTTACGTCATTGTGTTTGGTTCTTGAATATTGAATAAAATTCTTAGAGATGCAAATGGAACTAGTGTTGTCACATAGGATTGAAATTGTGCCTATGGATAATCCTAAATCCAAAATTTAATGCTTTAACCAAAGGACTTGGGCCACATAACTTCCTAAGGTAATATACTCAGCTCCAGCAGTGGAAAGTGCAACATAGTTTTGTTTTCTACTAAACCAGGAGACTAAGGACTATCTTATGAATTCAAAAGTACCATAAGTGCTCTTTTTATCCTGCAAAATTAGAATCATAATATCCAATAATCTCAAAAGAAGTGTTATTTTTAGGATACTAGATTCCTATATTTTGGGTCCCTAAAAGATATCTAATGATTCTTTTAAATGCATTCAGATGAGATTCTTTATGATCAGCTTGGAATCTAGCACAGTGATAAACACTAAATATTATATCAGGTCGGCTAGCAGTCAAATAAAGCATTGATCCAATCACTACTCTATACTTTTTTTTATCAACAAATTTTCCATTTGAGTCATTATCCAATTGAACACTGAAGTTCATGGGAGTATTTATTGGCTTGGCTTTATCCATTTTATATTTCTTCAATATATCCTTAATATACTTTGATTTATTTAGAAAAGGTTCCATCATCCAATTGTCTTATATTAAACCCCAAAAAAGAATGACAACTCTCCCATCAAACTCATTTCAAATTTCTTACTCATTATTTTAGAAAAATAATCACATAGCTTTTTATCAGAAGATCCAAAAAGTATATCATTAATATAGATTTGAATAATGAGTAACTCATCTCCTACTTTCTTAAGTAAAAGGGTAGTGTCCACGATCCCCTTAACAAACTCCCTCTCTAGTAAGAATGTACTAAGCCTCTCATATCAAGCTCTGGATGCCTATTTTTATATATATATAAGGCCTTTTTTAATTTGTAAATATGATTTAGAAATTGGAAACTTTCAAAACCTAGGGGTTACTCAAAAAACACATCATCTTTTATTACCCTATTTAAAAAGGAACTCTTAACTTTCATTTAGAAAAGCTCAAATTCTTTATAACAGATAAAACCTAGTAGCACTCTAATGGCTTCCAATCTAGCTACAGGGGTAAAGGTCTCCTCAAAATCAATCCCTTCTTTTTGGTTGTACTACTTAGCCACAAATCTCATATTATTCCTAACCACCACACCAGAATCATTCATTTTATTCTTAAAGACCCATTTAGTTCCCACTACACTTTAATTCTTAGGTCTTTCTACTAATTCCCAAACATCATTCCCCATAAATTGGTTACATTCTTCTTACATAGCTAAGATCCAAAATTCATCTGGAAGGGCTTGATTGAAGTTGGTCATTTTAGTCATTGAGAAAAGGCTGAGTGGTTCCCTTCCTTACTAAGTTCATGCCTAGTTCTAACACCTTCAAAAGGGTCTCCTAATATAATTTCTTTAGGATAACTCAAAGAATATCTCCAATCTCTAGGCAAAGTGTGTCTAGGTTCTACCCTTTCTACCAAATTTGCATTTTTTACTCCTTGGGTAATCCCGCCTACTCTTTCAATGTTTTGAGAATCTACCCTTCTCTCCAAATTTTTAACTCCTTGGGTAATCTCTCCAACTTCATTTTCATCCTCAACTCTAGAATTTTTAGGATCCAATTCATCAAACACTACATGAGTAGTTTCCTCCACCACCAAAGTCCTCTTATTAAACACCCTAAAGGATTTTCCCACACTTGAATAATCTAATAACACTCCATCATCAGATTTTAGGTCAAATTTTCCTAAGGATGACTTCTCATTATTATGAATGAAAACTTTATATGCAAAGACATGGAGTTGAGAAAGGTTAGGTGTCCAACCCTTAATGATATCATAGGGTGTCTTATTTAGTTTGGCTCTAACATTCACCCTATTCAACACATAATAAGATGGATTTACCACTTCAGCTCAAAAGTATTTTGGAAGTGAATACTCATTAAGCATGGCTCTAGTAGCTTCAACTAAGGTCCTATTCTTCCTTTCAGCTACCCCATTCTGGTGAGGGGTCCTAGGAGCTGAGAAGTTGTGACTAATCCCTTTTTTCTCACAAACGTCTCCAAATATCTCATTTTTAAACTCTCCACCATTGTTATTTTGGATGGTCAATATCTCACAACCTAGCTTTTTCTGAATCCAAGTGAAAAAGTATCTAAATTCATCAAAAGACTCACCTTATATGATAGAAATTTAATCCAAGTGAACCTCGAGTAATCATCGACCATTACAAATCCATAGCCTTTTCCCCCTAAGTTGGCATAGATAATGGGTCCAAATAAATTCATGTGAAGGACTTATAAAGGTCTAGAGGTGTTAATTTCCTTAATGGAATGGAAGGAGGATTGAACTTGCTTCCCTAGTTAATAGGCATCATATAGGTGGTCTTTAGTGAACTTAATCAAGCTTGGGGATACCTTTAAATAGGTCATTTTGGGTCACTCTCCAAAGGGTTTTCATACTAGCATGACATAACCTCTTGTGCCACAACCAAGACTCATTAGTGATTATTTTTAAGCAAAATGAAATAGCACATTCATTGTGATTTAAATCAAGAATGTAAATGTAATTAGTCAACTTTTCTTATAAAATAATGTTGTTATTCAAGCTAATAATTCATGTATTTGTAAAAAAAATTTATGATAAAGCCCTTATTTCAAAGCCGACTGATGCTGAGCAAGTTGTGTTTCACTCCATCTATAAGCAAAATATTTTTAATCAAAAGGTTCTTGGAGTTTTTGATTATACATGTGCCGACCACTTTCCTGGTGGTGTTATCTCCAAGAGTGACCTTACCTTCATCCCTAGCCTCCAACAAAATGAAATGAATGGCATCTCCACTCATGTGTCATGAGCATCCACTATCTAGGTACCATATACTCTCATAAGATCTTTTATGATAGCACTCCTACAAAATCATCTAACATAAGATTTAGAACCCAAACTAGTTTATGTCCCTTCTAATTGAAGGAAGAATACAATGTATGAGTGTTATGCTATGAATCATGCAATATGGGTCTCCACACTTAATGTGTACTATGGTGAATAGTGCAAGTATGTGAAATGTGCTATAATATGCCACATAAAAGATATCTAATACTAGTAAAAGGTTTTACTAGTCTACTTGGGTTGTGATACTTCTTCTTAAAATTGTGTGATACATGCAATGATAGTTATCATTTTCCAATGCTATGCGTTTTACTTTCAATGCTTTATTTTCATATTCATATGCTGTCACTTTCACTTTTAGCTGATGTTCATTATTATCTATCCCCCATAAAAGTTCCTCTAATTTTTTAAACTCTTTTTCTAACTCAATATATGATGACTTTAAGGAATTATCTGCAATAGATAATTCAATATGCTTTATATTTAAAGTATCAAACTCATCAAGTAATAACATATGATTACTATCAAGTGTAGAGTGAAATTTAAATATAATTTCATGTTCTTTTTGCAAATTTCAAAACTCCAATTTCAAGCTAGCATGTGATTTCTTAAGTTTTCTATATCATGTATGAATTTTCTCATAAATTTCAAGTAATTGATCATAAGTTAGTTCACTTACCTCTTCTTAGTCAGACTGACCTAGATGATCATCCTTCATTAAACGCAGGTTTGTTGTCTCGTCTTTAGCTTCAGTCTCAGAGGAGTCAGATGTAGAATATACCTAAAACATCTTTTGAAATCGCTTCTTGTCCTTCCTAAACTTGGATTTCTCCTCAACCTTCTCCTTACTTAGGTGAGCCTTAACTGTAGGACAATTAGCTTTAACATGTTTTGGCTTCCTACATTCAAAATAATTCATGTTAGTATAACTTTTAAATTTTTTGCTACCCTTACCTTTATTCTACTTCTGATGGTACTTTTGCTTCTTCCTTAGAAAGCTTTTGAATTACCTAGGGATTTAGGAAGCATCATTGCTTTCAGACTTGGAAGAATCAATATCTGTATCATTAGCCTTCAGCGTCACAGTTTTGTCCTTTTTCTTCTCACTTGCATCAAGTTGTCTTTGGTTCACTCCTTGCACATAAGAAATGGGTGATACAAGTAAATTATCAACATAATAAATATTCAAATCCATAGATTCAGTTATTACAGAAATCTTAGTATCAAAAGAAGAAGATGAGCATCTCAAAATTTTATTAACTTTTTCATAATTAGTAAGCTCTCTTCCTACGGCATGTAGTGAGGTGATGATTTGACTAAACCTAGTATACATGTCAGATATCAATTCACTAGGTTTCATGCAAAAAAGTTCATAGTCATGTAGTAAGATATTCATCCTAAATTGCTCAACTTCATTTGTACCTTCATAAGTAATACAAAATCTATCGTATATTTCTTAACCAGTAGCACAAGTTGAAACATGCATGTAATATTTCAATTTCAAAGCACAAAAAAAATAGTTTCAACACTTTGCTTTAAGTTGAGCTAAATTCCTATCATTAAATGTCCATTCAAAAAAAGAAAGTTCAATTTTTATGCCATTGATTTCACGAGTTCATGGTGAATATCGCGATAGTTAATTTATATTAAAAATGTGGACATGCGAGTTTTCTAAAAATAAAAAGGTAGTTATCAAACAAAGGTTATCAGGAAATAGAATCCCTTCTGCAGTATTACGATTACCAAAGTTAGCTATGGATCAAAATTCAAAAGTTTTTAAAAACTTAATTTATGAATCCCGCTCTGATACCACTTGAAATTTTATTAGGGAAGTTAAACCCTTGAAAGTTTGTTAGGGATGTTAAGCCCTTATAAATTAGCCTGAGGCTAACCAAGAGGGGGGGTGAATTAGTGTCTTAAAAATTCTCAAACAAAAATCATGATTTAAACCAAACAATCACCATAAAAATAAAGTGCGAAAATTAAATGTATAAAATGCAATAAGAAAAAACACGCCAAATTTTATAGTGGTTCAGTCAACTTAACTTATGTCCACTCCTAGGAGCCTCTCCTCTGGATATTACACTAAACTCAATATCTCTCCTTTTGCTCGCACAACAAGATAGAGAAGCCCGTATAAAAACTCCTTTTCACCTACCCCAGTTAGGCAAAGAACCCAACTCCTTTCGCTTCCTCCTAAAGTAGGCAGAGAACACGACTCCTTTCACTTCCTCCTAAAGTAGGTAGAGAGCCTCAATAAATCACTACAGTAGACCTCTCTAGAACCTCCAAGGAACCAGGGACGACGATTAGAGAAGATGACTCAGATCCTTACTTGGAGTAACCTTTGTGAAACCCCTCACAAACTCCCCAACTTAAGATCCTCTCTCTATCTCTCTCTCTCAAGCTCTCCCTCTCCTCTAGGTTCCCTCATGTTAGGTCAACAGCAAAAGATCCCTTTTTGAGTAAACAAAATATCTTATATAGAAGGGCTTCAAATTTGCCATAAATTGTAATTAATCAACAAAGATCATCCAGGATGATCGATGAATTATCCTATACAATCAATACAATTTTAGCTCAATCAGCCAGGATGATCCAGGGAAGGCTGGACAATTAAAAGGTTTATTTATTTTGATCTTCTAGGATGATAGGACATCATCCTGTATAATTATTTCAAGATGTTGAATATCATCCAGACCATCGCTTTGTTCAGCCAGACTTTACCTGTCTTGGATGATGAAAAAATAAGTGATTGTCGAGGACGATTATGAAATCATCCTAGATTATTAGTTTAAGATGTTGAATATAATCCAAAACATCACTCTATTTGGCCATACTTTATATGCTTGGATGATGAAAAAGTAACTGATCTTCTAGGATGATTTATGGATCATCCTATATGATTAGTTCAAAATGTTAAATATTGTCAAGAACATCGCCCTGGTAATCCAGGAAGAAATTAAGGTTTGTTAAACTGATCATCCAGGATAATATTATCGACCAATCAAACCATTATTGCTTTTATTAAATACAAAACTAATTTTGGCATAATTGTAATGCATCATCTAGAAAAATATCCTGGATGATGTCCAAAAATAAAATATGCCTAAGAGAGTTGGCAGCTGATTCTTTTTAATTTTAGCCTATCATCTAGGACGAGGCTAATATTGTCCATGATGATTTTCTTAATTTCACCTATCTTAATTAGGATGCCCTAATTAAGGTTTCTATTTTTAACCTATCTTCCCAATTAATATGTTAAAAAAACTCATAAAAATAGATAAAATTTTTCCCCCCGAGTGTGTGTGTGAAAGGTTACTTAGCATTAGGACCCATTTTATTACATTTAACTCAAGAAAATGTAAAAACTCTTAACGTGAACTTACAAACTGACTCAATCCTACTCTATCCAATCTTGAGCTGGCTTGATTTGCAATTGCTCTTGTGGACATGAAACATTAGTAGGCAAGATAGTCATAAAAAAATAAAAGTGTTAGAAATGTTTGCTATCATCAAAATTATAATCCCTTAATCCAAATTCATAACAAATTTACCCCTAAAACTTAAGAAATTAGAATCCCAAAAAAAAAGCTTATGGTGCACAGAAGTAATCAAATCATCAAATAGAAAAGTTTTCTTCATGCCTTTAAAAAGTGGACCATAAGATACAAAATAGGCAGGTGACCTTGCAAAAAACCAGTAAGCCCTTTGATAGCAAAAATATTATTATTAGGCATTTATTGGAGGTAATAAAATAACACTTTTGCTTATTCAGAGAAATACCAATAAAATTTTCAATCTTATGAAAGAAAACCAAAATTCTATTGATCTTATTTAGAGATGCATTAGTGAAAACTATAAAATCATCGACAAAGTATAAATGGGAAGTAGGAAAACCCCCCAAAGCTCTAAAATAAAGGCTCGGCTGATTCTCAAATAGGTTAGAAAGACCTCTATATAAACACTCAGCAGCAATAATGAAAAGGGTATGAGACATAGGATGACCCTATCTTAAGCCATGAGACGATTTAAAAAATCCAAAACTTTTGCCATTCACAAAAATAGAAAAATAGGCTCCTTCAATGCAATTCATTATAAGATTAATGTAAATAAAATTAAAACCAAACAAATACAAAATATTGTATAGAAAGTTCTAATCAAGGTTTTCATAAGTCATAGAAATATCAAGTTTCAAAATTATGTTTCCACCTCTCACCCTAACATGAAGATCATGACAAAATTCTTGAGCCAAAAGGATATTAT
Source organism: Dendrobium catenatum (assembly GCF_001605985.2). Taxonomy (NCBI): domain Eukaryota; kingdom Viridiplantae; phylum Streptophyta; class Magnoliopsida; order Asparagales; family Orchidaceae; genus Dendrobium; species Dendrobium catenatum. The sequence continues at coordinate 639,726 of NW_021319137.1, read as the reverse complement.
CTGATATAGCCCTTCCCTTGAAAAAACTCATTTGGTAAGGAGAGATAATTTTAGGAAGGAGAGAAGTTAACTGGTTCATACTAATTTTAGAGATTAACTTACTAGAAAAGGTATAGAGACTAATAGGTCTTAATTCATTCCAAATAGTAATAGAGTTACTTTTAGGAGTGAGAACAATTGAATAAGAGGTAAAAATTTAGGATTATTGTGACCAACAAAGAAATCTAGGATAATAGAATAAAGATCATTACTAATATTATATCAAGCTTTAAGGAAAAACTTAGTGGTGAAGCCATCCGACCCAGCAACCAACTCAACATTCATATTGTGAACAATCTCTTTGTTTTCCTCTAAAGTGGGAGGTTTAGAAAGAAAAACATTATCATCTTGAGAGATGAGATTGGGGATGACACCAAGGTTGTCAATGGGTTCAAAAGTAAAATCCTTGTTGAGGTGGTTATGAAAGTGTTGAACTGCCAAATTTGCAATTTCCTCACCATCCTCAATAACATAACCATCATCATGAGTGATTTTATTAATGGAGTTTTTGGCTCACTTCCTCTTGACAAATGCATGAAAGTATTTAGTGTTATTATCAACTTCAACAAGGTGTTTCACAGCCACTTTTCTTTCCAAAAAAATCCTCCTTAGCTTGTAATTTAAAAAGGCAATCTTTCACATTTCTAAGCAAACTAAAATTATCATCAGTAGGAAATAATTGATAACTAAGCTAAATAGTATTCACTTTATCTTAAGCATTCAAGATATTGATGAAAATATTTTTAAAGACATTTCTATTCCACCAATATATTTTTTGCTTAAGTCTTTTCAACTTAAAACATAATCTATTCATGCCAAAGATAGAATTATTAGGATATAAAGGGGCATTCAAATTTTCCTTAACCAAGTCCAGAAAAGAATCATGAAGTAATCACACATTTTGAAATCTAAAGTGAGGTTACGGACCCATATGCCTCATCTTGAGGCAATTAAATTAGGTGAATGATCAAAAAGAGTTCTATTAAGATGTTCAATAGAAATAGCATCAAATAAGTTAATCCAAAATATCATTAAATTACACTTGGTCCAGCCATTGCCATAAATTAACATGACTCTAAGTAAATTTATTACCAAAAAAATAATTTCCGCTAAATTACAATCCAAAAAGAATATTATTAAAGTCCTCCATCAAATGGTAAATATGAATTGATCCCCCAATCCACTTAGAAGGATTAGAACTAAAAATTATGTCCATTCGATTGTTTGGAAGGCTCCTTCTCCTTACGTAGATGAGGGTGTAACATGTAACACTCAATTAAGCCATAACCATGCATTTTACAATGAGAATAGAAAATAGGTATATTTTCAAAATCAACATTATGGAAGTAGCCATTCAATTTAGACCAAAGCCAAATCTCATAAGGATGCTTCTTAGAATATCCAACTCAACTAAAATAAGTGCTAAAGATGGATGTGAGATGGACGCAGTTGACTGATCAGTTTGCAATGGTCTACCAAAAATCAAAGCAAGATCAAAAAAAATTGTAAATTAAGGAAATCTAATCTCATATTAGGGAAAGAGATCCACACCGGAGTTATACTGGACTCCTCACAAACATTAAAATCTAGAGTCCTTTTAAGTAACCTCATCTGACAAGCATGAATGTAATAAGATCTGCTAGAAAAAATGTGACTATAATCAAGATCACGAGAGTTGAATTGCAATACACCTCTGATCAAGCAAACCAATATGAAATGAACCAGAAATTTTAAGATTAACAAAAAAAATCCATATGACATCCAGGTTTGGTCATCGCAGGATGAACTTTCCAACCAAAGTTAAAGAAAAAGGAGCACCTAGCTGAGAAATGACAGAGTCATCAAACATCAAATCAAGGCATCCTTTAAAAAAAGTTTCAATAAAGTGAAGTTTATAAGCCAAAGAAGAAGATCCAGCTAAAACAAATTTAAAGGAGCAAGACTTGCCATCAACAAATAAACAGGACAAAGGCATCGATAATGATAGATTTATTATCATCCAAAACCCCAAAAACTGAAATGAAACTTAAAACAAAACAAAAAATAAGTAAAAGACACATGAAGGATGAAAATCCAAAAAAAAAAGAGCAACAAAACCATGCTAGAACGATCAGAAAAGGAGATCGCACGAGGAAGCCCTAGGTCTCCAAGGGGTTGCTAGAGAGCTTGAGAGCGTGGAGAGTTTGGACTTTAGGGAACCTCTATGAAATATTTAGATCAAGTTTAGGGTTTAAGTTATAGAGGTTAAATGTTTATAAGGAAGAGATCGTTTATGCTTGAGTTTAAATAATTAGGGGAGTTAACTAAGTAAACTCACCATGGATTGACTCATGTATAACTTTGGTGCGTTTAGGGTGTCAATTGGATTAATCTTGAGTAATAGTTGGAACTCAATTGACCATATTCAATGAGCTGATCCGAACTAGTCTAGTTTTATAGTTTAGGGTTTGGTTGACCAAGTCAACATTTGATAAGGTATGTGGACCAGCCATGAGCAAATCATAAGAAAATTTCAAGGATTTACTTTGGTTAAAATTGATGAAAAACTAGAGTTTGTAATAATTTAATGGATTGATTTTTTTAATTGAGTTAGTTTAAGCTAGCTCAACTGGGTCAAATCGGTCAACATCTAGCTTGGGGATCTAGGTTGGATGGGTTTAGGGTTTAAATCTCCTTTTTTTAAGGGGAAACCCATAGAGGGGCATACGCATTGATTAAAAAAGCAATACACAATCCTTCAAGGGACCTCAAGCTCGCTATAGCTCATAAGGGCTACAAAAACAAAGCAAAAAATTCCTAAGAGCTCGAGTTCCCTACTATACAAAAGTATATGATAACCTAAGTATAATCTATGGTGTACAAGAAAGAGCACCAAAAAAAGAAGAGATAAACAAAAAATAGCAATAAGCTCCACGATCCCTTCCCAAGTGCAACCACTCCGAATAGCTCCACTAAAAAATGCTTGCAAAAAAGATTGATAGCCAAAGTGGACATTGCACAAATATAACAAAAATAGGTAGGTTGATTGTTGAATTACATATCCATAAAAATAGTAGCATAATTTAAAGAAAAAACAATCAGAGTCCAACTAACAATAATACGACTCTTAACATCCACCTCACCTAGAAGTTGAAAAATCACCTACCCATAGATAGGAAAATAGTCGCAAAACCCAACAACAAACCCAAAAACGTACTCCCAAAGTCCAACTAGCAATAGAGGAAGGAAACCTAATTGTTCAGAAATAGCATACATGAATATAGCCAAGAAAGAAGGACATAGCTCCTAGCACAATACAACAACACAAAACCCCATCCAGAATAAAGAAAAATCTTAACCAACCAAACCACCAAAGCCAACCAAGGAATATGGCAAATTCAGCTTAAAGATTGATGAATGGAACTAACAGCAAAGCACCACCCCAAATGCCACTTAAGTGAAACCCCAGCTCCCATAATGCGAAAAGGCACCATACCCAAGTAAAGGATACAACCACAAATAGCCAAACTCCAAATGAACCGAAAAGCACAATTGCAGAAACACATCAAATTGAAACCATAAAAAGAAAAACATGGTGGATCCAAGAAACAACCTCCAAAAAAACCCTAATAAAACCCAACAACAACATATGGGAGTCCAAACCACAGAGAGGAGAACCTATACTAAAAAGCTTGGGATTAAATATGCAGCATGAGAGTTGAAAGCTATCAGCAAGACTAAAACCAAAACACCAACAGATATAGTAAATAGAGATTAAACCCCAGCTCAAAGAGAAAATAAAAAACATTCCAGCTGAAAAAAAAAACCCCAAAAAGAGCATCCAAAAGGAAAACTCTCAACATAGATAAAGAAAGAGACCCATGCTCCAACCAAAAATAACCACTAAAATCTAACATAAGGAAGACCAGCTTTGTCAAGTCTAAGAAGCCCCTTTAAAAGAGTAGGTAAATTAGATGAAGAAAAATTAATAAAATAGCCCATGTTACACCCCAACATGGCCTACCAATCGACACAAGCATTCCCCTCCCTATACATATAAGATAGGGAATAATTAAAAAATCAGCAATAGCTTAATATCCCTATTATAATCCTTATAACTTTTAGGTTAAGTGGCTAGTGTGATGCAAAGTATAGTCCACTATACAAGTTATACATAAATTAGGGTTTTTAACTAATTATAAGGTGTTTGAATTTATTTTGAAGAGCTTTTAATTTAATAGCTATGTATAGGAATCTAAGCTAGTTATTAGCCCAAGACAGAATGATATATTCACGGATTTAAGGTTTAAATAACCTCAACTAATAATAAATTCAATAGTGTTGAGATGCTCGAAATGACCACTTCCATAATGCTTCATAAACACTATTTAATATTTAACCTGACAATGTTATGCTGTGGTGCTCAATGCGGTAGAATGATTAGAGAGTTTAATGTTAGGGTGCTTAAGGGGTAATACCACGGTGCTCCAAAGGTAGATTTTGCATTATGATGCTAGATTTCTCTAGCTATGTGGCATGATAAATTAAATTAAAATTTTTAATAATTGATATGGCACTAAAGATCTTCAAGGTATAACACTATGGCCTTGGGATGAATTTTCCAAACTAATTTTCCTTCTCCTAAAATTAACTAAAAACACACCCAAATGGACTCATCAAAATTCAAATCAAGACACCAAATTTCTAAACTAAACAAAAAACACCAATCACACACAACCTAATAGCAAATAATGGAATCAATTGGGTTTAATGGTCTTAACCCAAATAGTATTAGGATGATAAGAAGCCAAACAGTCTTAACATAAAGTATATTAGAATCCTACTCAAGATGAACCAACTAAATAGAGCTTCTAAAGTGATCAACATCTCCTCCTAGATAGAGTTTCAATCTCTATCCATTAACTATAAAATATAGTTAGTTCTATGATATTCAAAATAACCTGCTCCATATAGGTACATAATTATTATAATGAATAGCCTTGACCACCTAGACTTTAATTTTCTTGGAAATAACTTTAGTCTTGAATTTTATAACAAAACTTCTTGTCCAGGCTTAGATTTATTCCTAATAACCTTACGATCATGTTACTTCTTAAATTTCCTATTATATATTTATGCATTCTTATAAGTCTCATATTTAAAATCATCAAACTTATTTGGTTGTGTTAATCTTTTCTTATTATAATCTTTTAAATTATCATTCAGATCTTTTACAACTGATAATACTTTATGATCTAATTCCATGAGTAAATAGCAGGCTTTCCAAAGATTAATCTATATGTGAAATTCCACTAAGTCTCTTAAATGTAGTCTTATAAACCTAAAGAGCATCTTCTAACTGCAAAGCTCAATCCTTCTTATTAGGACTAATAATTTCTTATAAATTCTTTTAAGTTCTTATTACTTATTTTAGCTTTACCACTAGTTTAGGGATGATAAGAAGTTTAAACTCTATATTTAATACCATATTTTAAATTTAATGCCTCCACTCTTTTATTACAAAAATGATTTCCCTTGTCATTATTAATCACTCTAGGTGCTCCAAATCAAAAAATATATATTTTCATTAGAAACTTTATTACTACCAGAGCATCCATTTTGGGGGTTATTATTTCTTCAATCCACCTGGAGACATAATCAACTTTTATATTAATATGTTAATTTCCAAAAAAATAAAACAAAAGGTTAGAAAAATATAATCCCCAAATATCAAAAATCTTATCTAACAAAATACTAAGAGGCATTTCATTTCTTTTAGTTATGTTACCTACTCTCTAACACCAGTCACATTTCTTAACATATTCCTTTGAATCCTTAAATATAGTAGGTAAACAAAATCCTTATTGTAATATCTTAGAAAAAATACATAGTGAAATGAAGACTACTTGAAAGGTGGATCTTTGTCAGGTGGTGGTCGTGGTGGCTAAAAGAATGAATGGATGGAGGAAAATTAATGATTTATTGATGTAAAGCTTTCAGTAAATTATCACTTATCTTCTTGTGTTGTCATTATTATTGTTAAACATGGTGGTACAATCGAGTTATGAGTCGCTCGAGCTGTTGAATAATATCATCCTAAGGGCACGCAAGTAGGCAAGTGTAGGTGGTGTTATTAGTTGTCATGGTCCTCCTGCAGGAGCACCATCCCCTTCTTCATCAAAATCTTGCTCAACATTATCTTTCCCCCAATGGAAAAGAATATGAAAGGTGGCATCCATATAAAATATAGGAAGATTATCAGGTGGAATGGGAATTGTGAGTTTGTATTTGGTGTCGAGGATGTAACCTATGATATGTTTTAAGGTAATATTTTGTTTACGTCAGGCACTTGGATGTCAAATAGTGGTCATGTTATGGATGTAGTCTAGAATCATTTAAGCTTCATCAAATTTGGTATCTAACATGATTAAGTAAGTGACTACAGACTTAAGTGGGGCTATGTTAAATCGATCTTTAGCTTTGGGTATATCGATTTCTAAAGGGCGTGCTGGATGATAAAGGTTTTCTAAGTTAGAGTATTGCAAGGGGTTGGAGTTGGTTTAAGGGCATATTATGAAGTAGCAAATTAATATAAGTCCAATCAAACTTATTTAAGATCAAAGATTTGGGATGAGATCCTTGGGTAAAGAGTCCTACATGTTCTGTTAGATCTGCTTTAATGATTTCTATATTTTGTTTACATACAAAAAAAGTCAAGGTGGTGCATTCAAAAATTATCCTATGGTTTGCTAATAATTTATATAGGAGTTCAGAGTTATAGGGGAAGGCTGAGATAAGAAGAAACTAGAGAGTGGTGGAGGAAAAAATGTATATAACCTCAAAATTTAAGGCTGGTAGTTTTTTTTTTTTTTTGAGAGAGAGAATGCAAAATTGCATTTAAGAAAAAAGAACAAACTATTACAATCTAGAACAAAAATAAAAAGCTAAGGGTTCCTTGATCCAACAGGGAAAGAAACCTTATTGAAAGCATATTTGTTAAACTAAAATTATCATAATTGAAATGAGACCTTACTATTTCCTATTTAAAACCCCTTGGGGTGGAGGGGATACCAAATAAATAAAATAACCTATAAGGTTGATTAGTATCCCAGAGTTTCCAACCTGTTAAAAAATAAGACCTAGTATCGATCCCATAAACAATTAGAATAAGTTTAGAAAACAAATATAAAGCTAAAAGAAAGCAAAGGAACTAAAAAAAGAACACATAAAATAATTACAAATGTCCACCAAAATCTGAGAGTTAAATATGAGGACAAGTAGATATCTCTGATTCCACTTCCAAAACCTGAGTTCAAAAACTAAAGCTAGTAATCTAAGATACTCTTTGATCATGAATTCCATCATCAAGTATCTTCCAAGAACCACCATGCTGAAGTTTCCCATGTAAGAGTAAGAAAGCATTAATGAGCTAAAGGGGAAGAACCCCTCACACACTTCTTTGAACTTAGATCAACCATTCTCCTTCGAGGAAAACCTTCCACCGGTCCCAAGGATTGAAGTTCTTTAAAAAGTTTATTATTAGAACCAGAAGAATAATCCAACTTAATAGTTCTTATTTTTCCTTTCACTATTGCCGTCTTTTTAAAATTCAAGTTCACCTCTGAAGGAGGTGAAACAAATTCAGGTAAATCCTTATGATAAATCTCACTTAATTCTTCCATACCGTTTAAAGGTTTACCTGAATTGGCTGAAGGATTTGGTTCATCAACAATATCTATTTCAGTAATAACAGCAACCTCTTCTACCTCTAGAATTTGTGGATTTTTTAATTCAATTTTCAAATTTTGAGCTCCCAATGGATCAGCAACCAACTTTGACTCGGCAGAAACAGCTTCCATAACAACATCCATAATTCTATCATTTTTTAATTCAAAAATTGAATTCTGTATGGACTCAAAAACTAAGATAGCATGATCAATAATTAAGCTTTCTGAATCAATCCGGCAATTGACATCATTCAGATTTTCTTCAAGAATTTGGTCAATATGACAATCAGCATCCTTAATTAAACACTTATCAAAGTCTTCTTTATCAAAAACTTTGACTAAATCAGCTTCCATATTAACATTTTTATCAAAAGATAACACATTATGTTTATTGGAAAAACCAAGATCAGAGGTGTTATCTACACTAGGACTTTTACCCGAAATCCTATTAATAGGATAATCCTTGGAAATAGAATTATCAGAATAAACATTTTTCCTTTTTTTGTTCTTGAACTTCACATGCATCCATGGCCCATAGGAATTATCAACAATTTAAGAGAACTTTAGGAAATTCTTTGTTGACCATAATATGATTATGAGTATTCGGACAAACAAAATCTTTATGTCCAATTCTTCTGCATTTAAGACAAAGAGATGATAGATTTTCATATTCGAATTTTTGATAAAATCTATAATTTAGACCTTCAATCCAAGTACCATAAGGGAGAATATAATTCAACTTAATTTGAATGCAATCCCAAGCAAATTCCCTTCTTTCCCATCTAAAAATATTGCCATCCAATAATAAAGGAGTCCCGATTCTAGAAATAATTCTAGTAATATTGGTTTCATCCCAGCAATGAAGAGGCAAATGAGGTAGATGAACCCAAATGGGAGAAGAAATCCCATCCATGGAAATAGGATTGAAGTTAGGTGAACATCTGTCTACACCAATGACGAAGCCCCCAACGAACCAAGGACCTCCATCAAGAACTTCCTCCATTGCTTCTTGTGACTGAAAAGAACACAGAAGCCAATCTAATCCAAGCGAGGTTATATGAAACCCTCCAAATTTAATCCATTTCCTCCTTAATTTAATAGAACATTTTGAAAAAGGCAAGTTCTTACATAGGATTTTCACCACCATTGAATTCCTCAAAACTTGAACATTGGCTTTTTCATTCTCCATTTCAAGTTTGACAACATTTGCATCTTAATTTTCATCATGAACTTCGTTCAACTTAACTTTAATATATGGTTTTTTAATCCACACATTAGAATTATCCAATCCAGAACAAGAATCTGGAATATTAATGTCAACATTGCTTAGACTATTATTATCAATACCCTTATTAATCTTCAATTGATTTTTTTTTTCAACCCAAAGAAGAAGCCTCCAAATCATTTGTTTGAGGGATAAAGACTGACATAGGTGAAATTGACTAACTTTTCAAATCTAAAATAACTTCTTTTCCTTTGCCTGTATCCGGTAAAACCATTTTCTTAGAGACCAAAATTCCCTCTCTGATCACCAGAGGAGAGTTCAAAAAACACGACTTACGGAAAGGCTGCTGTTGAACGAAAAACTACCTTTCGAATCCAACCTAGTTGGACGCGCGGTAGATAATAAGGAAAAGGTGTTCCAGTCATCCAAGGAAGACCGGCCACCCTCTTCCATCTTCACCAAGGCAGACAAAATTCTCCAAAATCCTTCCAACTATCTTGGACTTTCTCTCTCTAAAGGCTGGTAGGTTTAACATGGGAGATAGGAAGATTTTTACCTCTTTAAACTTATGGTAGGCTTCTTCATCTGCAACAGAGAGTAGCCGATCATTGAAATGATGAGAGTAGGAGGAGCTCCCCTAGATCAATCTACCACATTTTCTTCCACCGGTCATTAAGTAGAAAGAATGAGAGGATGAGAGTTTGAGAGAAGTTAAGTGAGTTGAACCATTCAAACCCTCCAATTCATAGATTTTTTGAACATTCATACAATACAACAGACATTCATACAGTGCGCTTAGAGCATAAATCTATCTGGATGACTTATCAAAAAAAGTAATCAAATCATATAGTACGATCAGTATCATACTAAACAATCTTAAGGAATTTCATTCATCTTGAGGGGTCGTCGGTATGACCTTTGACAAAAAGTATCATATAATATGAACAGGTGCTCATACATGATGAAGGTGTAATTATTATCATACCGACCGTGTTAAATTCATCCCAATATAGTTTGACACATGTATTATATCATACGAAGGGAGGTATCGTAAAGCACAATGTTAATAATTTTGTACTAAATGGATTGAATTCCTCAATGATTAGTGACACGTGGATCAAATAGTATGAGTAGTAGTTTGTATAGTATGATGTGTATATCAATGAGCTAATTTGGACCATTGATTAAATAAAGGGAAATGATTTGTGCATTTGTGTACAACGTACAGTACAATATGAACAAAAAGTTAAAATTTTTGGTGAATCTGTAAGATGTGTGTGTGATGATCATGAAACATCTTAAACCTAAAAAATGTAAATTTTTTAACATAAATGACAAACAACATTAAACACATACAAAATAACAAAAAAAAAATTTAACAAACAACAACAAATAAAATAAAAATGGGTACACAAACAAACATATGCAAGTTAAAAAAATATATATGAAGGATAGTTTGCAAATAGAATTTAAAATCTAACCCAAATTTTTTGTAAATTTAATCGATGTAAATTTATTAATCAATTAGGACTAGAAAAATTATGGGATGTCAAGAACATACCCAAGATTAACCTATCTAAGTTTGAGATAAGTTAGACAATAATTAAGGAGAATTTGATAAAAAAATAGCACACTCAAATGAAAATTACTCCTTATTTATTCATCAAATTGACTTGAATTTAGTTTTAAATTGAACCTCTCCTCATTTTTATTCCATAGAGATATAACATTCCATTTTTTTAAAAAAAATAAATTTATAAATTCTTAAGCTATTTTAAAAAACAATTTAATTAATTTTTTAACCATTGGATGGCTGCTTGTGATTAGCAATCATTAGGTGGTGTCATAATGGTAGTCAGATGCATGGAATATTCTAATTGGCAACTTTACCACATCAGATCATGCTTGGACCATCAGATTAAGTGTAGAATGGATCAAAGGCTTGGATTTGGTTAGATCATATCATATCGATCCTACAGTTTGGAATTATTGGATAGAATGAACTGTCCTGTGTGATTTGGGCCCCTCAATCGAATACATGCATGATGAGACACAGCTTATTGGCCAATTTATTTATAGTTCAAAAAATAAACTATGTTGATGTTTGATTATAACTTCATATCAACTAATACAAATAAAATGAAATTTTAGGGAGAGCTTCTTTATCATCTAATACTCCAATCCATGGAGTTTTGAGGCTCAATTCCTTAAGATATTAAAGTTATTTAGATTGAATCCTAGACCAAAAGGTTAAGAAATACCTCAATCCAATAGATAAACTTGTTGCAAATCTGATTTTATGGATTAGAATTTTGATGATAGTAAACATTCATGTTTTTCTACGACTACCTTGCCTACTAACATTTCAGGTCCATAAGATCGAGTGCAACTCAAGCTAGCTCAAGATTACGTAGATTAGGTCTGAGTCAGTTTGTAATTTTTTCCCTTTCTTGAGTCTACTATAAACGATGTGGTTCCTAATGCTAAGTAACCTTGCACACACACACATGGGGGAAATTTTTTGTCTATTGGTTAGAGTTCTCTATTTTGATCACATCATCCATGATGATCCCAACATTGTCCTGGACGATCTGTGAAAAATAAAAACCCTAATTAGGGCATCCTGGTTAAGGAAACCATCATTAAGCTCATCATCCTGAATGATATTTGTATTGGCCGGGATGATAGGCTCAAATCAAAAAGAATCAACCGCTAGATCTACTTAGGTATTAATTATTTTTGGACACCATCTAGGACATCATCCATGACATCATCCTGGATAATGAAACACAATTATGCCTAAATTAATCTGCTTATTAAGAAAAGTAATTAAGTTTTTGATTGCTTGATCCAATCATCTTGAACGATCGCAGGATCGGCCGGGACAATAAATTCAAAAAACCTTAGTTATTCCTGGATGATCTACATCGACCGATAGCCTTCAGAGCGATGGTCGAGATGATTTTCACATATTTGAACTGATCGTCCGGGACGATCATGAGATCGGCCTAGATGATTAAGCTATTTTTCATTGTCCAAACATCCATTCAGAGTGATTGACTGAATGCTATTCAAGGATTTGTACTGATCGTACATGATGATATTATATTGGCCTACATAATATGAACAAAATCTTTTAATCATCCCAAATTGTTCTGGCTGATTGAGTGAAATTTATGCTAATCGTCCAAGATAATATTTATATCATCCTGGATGATAAATTCAGTTTGTATAAAATAATAGCTATTTTGAAAGTCTTCTATTTAAGAGCTCTTGTTCTACCCTAGAGCTCATCTTTTGCTGTTGTCTTGACCTGAGAAAGCTTAGAGGAGAGGGAGATAAAGGGAGAGAGAGAGAGAGAGAGAGAGAGAGAGAGAGAGAGGATCTTATTAGGGGGAGTTTATGAGGATTTTCACAAAGGTTTCTCTAAGAAAGGATCCAAGTTGTCTTCTCTGATCATCGTCCCTCATTCTTGGAGGTTCAAGAGAGGTTCACTTTAGCAAGCAATCAAGGTTCTCTGCCTGTTTCAGGTGGAAGAAAAAGGAGAGTGGAAAGAAGGTTTTGTATAGGCTTCTCTGCCTTGCTGTGGGAGCAAAAGGAGAGTCACTAAGTTTATTGCAACACTCAGAGGGCGCCTTCGGGCAGTGTACGTAGGTCGAGTTGTCCAAACCCCTATAATATTTTGTGTTTCTTTTCTACTACTTTTTTCTGCATTTAATTTCCGCACGTTGAATTTCTTTGTGGTGATTTTTGGTTTGTTTAAGTTTATGTTTTGATTGAAAGATTTTAAAATACTAATGCACCCCTCTTGGTTAGCTTGGTCTAGTTCATAAGGGCTTAACATCCCTAACAAACTTTCAAAACTTCTTGATTTTGGATCATATAGACTTTTAGAGACTCCCTCTTAATCTTCATTAAATGCCTTAGAGGTTAAAAACTCTATATTAGAAATTATTAACAAGGGTGGCTTTCAACTTTACCACCCTTAGAAATCTTCAATCAAGGCTTTCTAAAGTTGGATTAGGTTATGAAGGGATTAGAGGGGTTATGTGGAGCTAATGGAAGACAAAGAACTAACCCCTCCTTCAAAGAAAAGATGAGTAATTATATGGGAAAGAAAATAGCTCCAAATTTAAAATTCATGCCACCTCACTAAGGGCCAGCCACCATTTCATTTGGAGACTGTCTAATAGGAAGCAAAGGAATATTTTTAAAAGTTTGAGTGCATATGAATAGTTAAAAAATTAAATAGGGTTAACCCATGTGACACATGGGTAGTTTTTGGATATTCTTTCCACCTCATCCATACATATAGCTGGAGCTAGTTATAACATATGCAATGAAGGTTCTATAGCAAAATTCAACAGTACAAAGGTTTTAATTTAGGCTAGCTTAAAAATGAGCTAAAAAAATTTTGTTTTTTAGGGTATGGGTTAACCCAATTTGTTAACCTAGGTCAACTCATGGGCTTAGCTTGTTAGGTTGGGTGCATTTGGTTAAGATACATTGAATGCAAGAAGTCAAATAATTTAATTTGGGAAAGTTTGGATTTGACTCAAGAAAATTCATTAGGATATACTTGGTTCAGGCCATGTGGCCAACCCAAGCATTCCCATGGGCTTAAACGTTTTTGGATGACTCATGGGGACCCAATAGGTAATCCTAAATGGTTAATTTAGTTTGGCAAGGTCTAGAGCTTTGAATTTTAATTTAAACTTCTTTTGGTTTTATTTGGTAAACCATGTTTAACCATGGGTTGGAGTTGGGTCTAACCTATTCTAAATGTCATTTTGGACTTATTGGATGTGGTTGCATGCCATGGGGAGATCATTAGATTTAAAATGCTTATTTGTATGCTTAAGGGACTCTTTCCTCAACAAGGGGTTGACCATGGATTGTGGTTGGGTAAAACCCATTCCAAATGTCATTTTAAACATATTGGGGTAGGTTTAAGGGTTTAACAAGGCATCATGCATGAAATGTAAGTTTAAATGCTTAAGGTGCCTTTAGGTCGGCCTTTAGGTCTTCATGCATGAAATGTAAGTTTAAAAGCTTACGGGGCCTTTAGGTCAACCATGTTTGACTTGGCCAATTAGGCTCAACCAATCTTGGATTTGGATTCAATGCACTCTAGATCATATTTGGGATATGTTGGAAGTTGTTTGAAGATTTAGTTTGAATGAACCATATTGTAGTTTATAAAAAAAAACTTAATTTAAGAGGTTTTGGGGTTTAGGGTTTAAGTGGCTTCATGATCAAACCAGGTTAATCAATATTTTAATATTATTTTAATGCATCTCACCGATGATAATAATTATGTTCAATAGATTTTAGGAGGCTTATAAGGTCAATTTCTCCAATAAGTCATGTCTTGTAACATAGGGTGTAAATATTTGAAGATTTTACAACCTTAGAAAATGCTTTGATTTTAAGGGGTTATAGGGACTAAAATGACTCCAAATTGATGTTGTTAACCCTAGGGACATGTCTAATCGATATGTATATGACTAATGATGTATCTAAGGTCATTTGGTGAGATTTTGAATTGTTTGAAAATTCTCCAAAAATTTGTTATGGACTAAGGGATTTTGGAGTGGATTTGGATTTTGGATTTATGTCTTGACTCTAAGATTTTGATTTTAAACTTACACCAAATTGAGGTCATCAGCATCATCATCACTAGCATTACACAAGATTTTAAAATGTAGTGTCTAATCAAGTATAACAATAATAGGTGAAATTATAAAGTTTTATTTTAAAATATTAAAATCAATTAGGCATTTGTTATCAAAGTCGAATCAAACATCTTTCAATTAAATTGATATAAATGTTTTGAAATTTAGAAAAATCCCTAATGAATCTCCTATAAAAATTATCAAGTCCTAAAAAGCTTCTTATTCCTTTAACAAAAGGAGGTGGTTAGAGATTTTTAATTTATTTCACTTTTACCCTATCCACTTTTAAATGTTTTCAAAAAATTTATGGCCAAATACTATGCATTCAATTATCAAAAATTGACATTTCTAATAATCCATTACCAAATTTGTTTTAAATGCTCTAAATAAGAATCAAAAGTGGTACCAAAAAGATAGAAATTATCCATGAAAATCTCAGTGCCTTGCTCAATTAAATAAGAAAACGATTAACATCATGCATCTAAAAAAATTAGTAGGGTAATAGCATAAACTAAATTGCATCTTGGTATAGAAAAAAGTCTCTCAAGTACTAGTAAATGAGGTACTATTACGGTCTTCTAGTGTTATGGAAAATTCAATGGTTCCCTAAATATCCATCTAGGAAGCAATAAAATGATTGTTCTATTAAGCTCTCCTATATCTGGTCAATGAAAGTAGGAAAAAAAAGGTCCTTCAAGTTTGCTTTGTTTAGCTTCTTATAGTCTATGAAAATCCTCCATCCAATAATAGACCTAATTGGGATCAATTTATTCTTTTCGTTGGCTACTATAGTCAAACCTCCCTTCTAAGGAATACAATGAATCTAGCTAACCCATACCCTATACAAGATAAGTTAAATGATTCCTACATAAAACCACCTAAGTATCTCCTATTTAACATCTTCCTTCATGATAGGGTCCAATCTTCTTTCAAGTTCAAATTTAGAGTAGAAATTTTCCTCCATCAGAAAAATATACAAGCCCAAGGATGAACAAATTTCCTTAAGGTCTATTATCATCTAATCAAAAGGTTTCTTACACTCACTGAGAACCCTAAAAAACTTACTCCCCTAGTCTTCTCCTAATTCAATTGATATGATAACATGTAAGGTTGACTCTTTTCCTAAAAAGGCATACATAAAATGAGTAGACAATGCTTTTAGCTCTAACACAGGCTCCTTAATAACTAAACTTTTAAAAGGGATAACAAGAGATGATGTATTAAGCACTTCAAACCTATCCTTGAAAATCCAAGGGGCATCACCAATCAATTGAATAAAATCTCTACCTCTCTCTCTCTCTCTCTACTTTCATCCACACACAAAGGAATCCCTAAAGAACTACCTAATAACAAATCCTCCATATAGTTTTGAACACAATCATCAACTAAGTCTACTCTATGATAAACCTCATTTTGGTCCCAAGAAAATGTCATTAACTATGAGATATTGAAGGTCACTCCTACTATTAGTTAGGAAAGGTCTATCTAAGATAATTGGTATTTTAATATCTTCTCTATATTTAAGATAATGAAATCCATAGGAGAGATAAACTTATCTACCTTAACTAGCACATCCGCTATTACCCCCTTAGGATAGGTAAATGAATAATCTGCCAACTAAATGATAACAATGGTAGGTTGGACTTCTTTGATATTAAGTCTTTTGAATATGTACAAGGGCATTAAATTTTCATTGGCTCCTAAAACATAAAGGGTCAATCATATAATTGATATTCTATAGTCATAAGAATGGTAAAACTACTAAGGTCCTTAAGCTTTTAAGAAAGTTTTTTTCTAAATAATCTTGTTGTAATCCTCAGTTAATGCTACAATTTAAAAAAAAAATTCTAATCTTTTTTTCTTTCTTAGGATATATTTAATAAACTTAGCATAGGTGGGCATTTGTCTAAGGCTTCTATAAATGGAATGTTAAAAGTTAATTTTTAAAAGTTTTTCAGAAATCTTAAGAACTACTTATCCAAATTGTACTTTTATGAAATATGGTGTCCTTCCAAATATCTTTCTAACACTTCTTTTACATGTTGGGGTGGCTACTTAGATCTAGGTCATTCTACTAGTTTTTCTACACTAACTTCCTCTTCAGATTGATCCTTCATTCTAGTTAAATCATCTAACATTTTTCCACTCATCAATTTAATAACATTGCATTGTTCTTTACTCTTTTCTTTATGATTGATTTTAATATTACTAGGTAAAATTTTTAAGGATATATTTGTTAAAGATCTAGCTAGTTGTTCTAATTGGTTTTCAATATTCCTCCTTATAGTAGCATCACTTTGCAACTGCATACCCATTTGCATAACTATTCTTCTAATAAAGTCTTCTTATCTTTAAGTTACTATTTGAGTTAAATACATGGGGATAAAAGCATTGGGTTAAAAAATTTTTGAGGGTGATTCCATTTTCCTACTTGATTTGGTTGGTCAAAGTTCTAATTATTGTAATTATTTTTATTACTGTTCTAACTAAATTTTGGAAAGTTTCTCTATCAAGGATTATAGGAATTAGGGTATGCATTTTTGGACTTATTATTAATTACATTTATTGATTCTACTCTAGACATATTAGGATCACTAGAGGTCCCATAATATTTTCTTTAAGTCTCATAGGTGAATTTTAATCTGAATTAATTCTAAGGTTGTCTAATCTTTTAAAAATTGCAGTGACTTGGGTAGTTAATATTGATAAGGCATCATATTCATAAATATTAGCCACCTTTCTAGGATTGGCTTTGTTATAAGGACATTAAAATTATTGTTAAACATCTCCTCAATCAAAGCATAGCCTCATTAGAGGGCTTTTACATCAAAGAACCACCACCAGCATCATCTATAATTGATCTAAGGGAGATAATAAGAACATTATAAAAACTTGAATTATTAACCAATCAGAAAGGGAATTATGTTGGTAATTCCTAAGAAACTCCTTAAATATTTCCCAATATTTGTAAATAAATTCTCCATCAAACTGGGTAAACAATGTAAGGCCATTTCTATGTTTGACAATTTTAGATGGTTTGAAGTATTTGGCTAAGGATTTATGGGCAAGTTTGCTTCAAATTGTAATTAAGCCTAAGGATAATAAATTTAACCACATTTTATCATTATCCCTAATAGTAAATAGAAACAACCTAGGTCTAATAACTTTATCACTAACACTATTATATTTAAATATTGCACAAATCTTATGGAAACTAGCTATGTGTAAATTAGGGACATATAAAGCTTTCTCACCAAACTATAAGTTTTTCACCATTTGAATTATGGAAGTTTTTAATTCAAAATTATTGGCTTAGATGCTAGGTCTATTTTTTTGTTTTTTTGAAAACCTTAAATCATAGGGTTAGTGAATTCCCTAAGAGATCTAAGTTACATATTTTTAGGAAGTTTTCATCTATTTTTAAATCTTTAAAATTTTTTAAAAATTTTCTAATTTTTTGTTCAAACTGCATATATGGAATATTTTTTAAGTTTTCTAGTTATTCTTCATTACTCCATCAAGGCTCTAGATCAAACAAAGTTTTTAGTCTATATACAGCCTTTACAAAAACCAATTGAAGCATGGGGAACTTAAATATAACAAGGATATATTAAAAATAAAACCCACGCTAAGTAATGTCGCCTTTCAAATCCTCATATATTTAGAGAATTTATTTAACTACACATGGAGATGATGATACACATTACAAGCATAGAAAATATTTTATTTTATTCAATGATAAACAAGTTACAAACTAACAAACACAATAAAAAATAAATAAACTAATTAAATCAAAGTTTAGAAATGAATTAGATTTAGGATTGTAATCCTCTTTGCACTTCTTAACCTTGCTCCACTCCAACACAAGACTTTAATGCAATAACATATGCTACACACTCTCTACGATAGGCCGCACACTCACAAAGATGATGAAAAAGAGTTTAAAGATATTATTTACAGTTTTACAAAGTAACTAAAAAAGCACTATGATGATGGTTTGGTGGCACTGTTATACTGTTGAACCAATGCTCGATTCATAAATAGTCACTCCAATTCATCTATCCAACTACCACTCATGATGGTGTTAGGTGATTCAGAGCTACAGTGCTCGATATAGCACTATGTTGCTGACTAGATAGTGCATTAGTGCTAAGCTCTCTAGAAAAATTTTAGTAAACTCTTTTCAACAGTGCTGAAGATATGGCTCTGCAACACTAAAATTTGTAGGCTTTAGAGGTCAAGGTTCCAAAGATTTAAGTTGAATGCAAGGGAATAAGCCATATGATGCATTTCTTCAAATTAGGTAGGCTTAGTCAACCTAGCCTAATCATTAGATCCCTAAAATCTAGGGAAGTTCATGTATATATTTGAAAGTGTTTCGGAGACAGGTTAAAGTCAAGATAGATCTTCATGTATGAAAAGGTAATTTAGGTTAAATTGGTCAACTATGGTTATTTTGGTCAACCATAGCTCGCCATAAGTCTAAGCTATCCAAACATGTTTGAATGGTTATTTCAGAGGTTTAGAATGCAATATCATTATTTGGAATGAAGGGGGTCTAGGAATTAGCAATTTAGGTCAAATAGGAGCCATATGGTAAACTTGACCTTTCATTTTCATGGGTAAAAATGGATTTAGGCATGCTTAATAATGGTTATAGGAGTCCAAGGGATCAATCCTAGGGTTTGGATCCATGCTTGAATTTTTTTTTTTTTTGTTAAAATCCACAAACGGGAACATTTATTTGGTCCGGTGACCTGACGTAGCTCTACGTTCAGACTCCGGTGAAATAGTGTCACATTTTCTTACTTTTTACTGTGCAACCCTACAACCTGACCTATAACGGACCCGAGATTACTATGTTCGCATATTGCTAGGTATTGCTCGGTCTTGCTAGGTATTCGTCGATTTTGCTAGGCAATAATGAGAAATACCATTCTGTGAAAACCAATACCTAGCAATACCAAGAAATATCGAGTTTTTCTAGGTATTACTCGGTATTGCTCGGTATTGGCCTTGCTAGAGCGGTATTCCTTGTTATTGCCAAGCAATACCTAGCAATACCGAGCAATACCAAGCAATACGCGAACATTGCAATCAAGGGTTCCGTTCCAGGTTGGGTCATCGGGCTGCGCGGTAAAAAGTAAGAAAACATGGCAACATATTATTGGCGTCCGAATGTAGAGTTGTGTCAGGTCACCTGACCTAATAATTGTTCCATAAAAGGGGCCTACTCATTGATAGAAAAAAATATTACAAGCCTTAAGGGGAAAGCTAGCTACTACAACTCTAAGGAGCTTACAAAATTAAATGAAAATAGAAACCTAGGAGCCAACAATCCCCATTAAGTACAAGAACAAAATGGCCTAATAACATTCTAAAAACCGAAAACGAAGAGCCACCGGAATCAGCAATCAGCTCAGCCTCATCACCCGAAAAAAGAACAAGCATAAAACGAGCATTAGTCTCAAGAAACTTATAACAAAGGCCTACGGGGACACTAAAAATAGCAATTAACATAATATAGATAACTTTGAATATAACAAGATCTTATCAGGGTAGGTCAATCTCCCAAAAGGATTATCAATGGATTGTTTGAAAGTATAATATAAAGATTTGAATGGATTTTTGAAAGTATAATATAAAGATTTAAAAACTAATAAAATATCAACAATATTAAACACACCAGCAGCTAAAATAATTAAATAACTGAGACGACATGATATCAATAATAAATCCATAATCAGAAAAGTTAAATCGATACCACATTAGAAAGAAAGCAAAGTACTTTGGAACGAGATACTAATAGTGTCACTAGTCAGCATATACCCGAGGAGCGTGATGATATGCAACCTGCAAACACTAATCTAGCAATTAAAAAATAATAAGGGTTACAGGAAAACATAGCTCAGGAAGTCACAAAATCCCCAGCCACCATTAGGGTAGACCAAAGGCCACTCAATCCTACCTCCAAAAAAAAATAACTATAGAAGGATAAACAGCATAGACGATAAAAGTAGAGAAAGCTAGAAATGGAACACAAAAAGTCCAACTAAATAACAAATATGTCCCAGAATCATAGTAGAAATACTCTGAACCATAACCAACACAAAGAAAATGAATATAGCCTCATATCACAACTCAACTCTCAAACTTAACCCCAAGTAAATAACACGGCCAATATACATACCAGATATTAGAGGTATGAGATCAACAAATGGGCAAAGAAAACCAAATTTCCAACCTATAGCCAAAAAACACTCAACAATGAAAGAAAACCAACGCCAGAAGAACAGCACCAAAACCAAGGC
This sequence comes from Dendrobium catenatum, assembly GCF_001605985.2. Taxonomy (NCBI): domain Eukaryota; kingdom Viridiplantae; phylum Streptophyta; class Magnoliopsida; order Asparagales; family Orchidaceae; genus Dendrobium; species Dendrobium catenatum. The sequence goes on along the minus strand of NW_021319137.1, from coordinate 618,770 downwards.
CAACCAAATAGAAACAACCTCCAAACCTAACCAAAATAAAGCCAAAACATTATTTCAAACATAGGGAATACCAATTTTATCAAACATTAAAAGACCTTTTAAATGACCAGGAATATTACAAATAGAAATCTCAGTATAGCCATCCAAACCACACCCTAAGTTAGCAAGCCACTCAGCACAAACATTACCCTCAAACACATAAGAGAATGAGTAATCCATAAAGACCAATAAATGTTTAATATCTCTCACAAAATAAAAATTGTCAAAATTGAAAATTGTATCTTCACCAGTCTTTAAACATTGAATACTATAATTAGAAATAACTTCAATATATTTTTTAGTAATGCCCAAAGAAAGACAAACTCTAATGCCACGAAGAATAGCCAAGAGAAAAGCAAGGTTCTCATCACAGATTGGAACAGGGCCCGTAAAGCATTAATAAGATTACCAAGACTATATCTAATAACCCCACCAAAATCAGTGTTAAAACCAATAACAACACTTTCAACATTCAACTTAAAAGAATTATTAGGAGGTTTGAGCTAGTAAACAAACCTAGGTTCAAAAAAAATGAAAATTCTCATCCACTTTGATACCAAATTCATCAGCAACATGGAAATAATTCTTAAAACTCTTAATAGAAAGAAAATTGAAAGAAAAGAGACCAAACACCTTTTCTTTAACATTTTTAAAAATTCTATGATGGTTCATACGCATACCATTAAAAATAGAAATATTTCTATCCATCCATAAATACTACAAAATAAGGGGAGGTGTCACATTTCTTATATGGCCTTTAGATTTAATAAACTAAGAGTTAATCAAAGCTTTAATAGATAATTTAGCACTGAAACTATTTAATTTGAAAATATCATCAAAATAAGTCCATGTTTTAACAGCTAATGGATAAAAATAACAAGATGCATATTCCCCACATGATAACAACTTTGGCACTCGGAAGTCAAAGTAAATTCTATATTAATCATGTTATCATCAATAGGAATGAACTTATGCAAAATTCTCCAAATGAAAATAGCCACAGTGGAAGGAATACTTTTATGCCAAATCATAGAATAAATATTAGTAGCATCATTCGTAGATCTAAAAGCAATTTAAGCATCCTTTTATCTAAAACTCTCATCTCTGGACAAGTAGCGTAATAATAAATCATTAATATCATTGTTAAGATGAAGGTTAAAAACTTTATGAATAATAAAATCAGGAATAGCATTTGCAAATTTATCATAATCCCAACAATTATCAGAAATAAAATTATTCACCTTAACCGCCACATTAGAAGAAGTGTTTATAATGGCATCAATAGATTGACCCCCCAACCAGCAGTCTTGCCAAAAGAAAATGTTCCCACCACAAATCCCCCAGGAGAGATGAGGTTCAACCATGCACTTAAATTTGCAAAATCTTTACAACACTTTAAAATCACCTTTGTTAAAATAACAGATAGTCTGGTACCTACCCACGCAATACTTAACAAACATAAACTTAGCCAAGAGGCTAACTTTAGCATGAAAGTTGTACCACAACTTGAAAGAAAAAGCATGGGCCAAATCATGCAAACTCTTACACCTCAAGCAACCCTCATCCAAAACTCCACAACTCTTGTCCGAAGAAGTTCAAAGAACTTTAGTATGGCTATTAACACCTTTCCAAAAAAACATTTGTTAAAAATTCTATCAATTTTATTACAAACCTTCTAGGTGGGTTTAAGAGTTTGGAAAATATAAACCGAAAGAGAAAAAAGAACACTTCTAATAAGAACTAATCTAACACCAAAACTCAAAAAATTCATATCCCAAGACAAAAGTTTGTTCATAACAGAAGTAATCAAATCATCAAACATAAAAGACTTTTTTCTACCCTCAAATATAGGAACCCCAAGATAATTAATAGGCAATTGACCTTGCGCAAAACCAGTCAAGCCTTTAATAGCCAAAATACAAACATTAGGTACTTTGTTGGAAGTAATAAAACAACACTTGTGCTTATTCAGAGAAAGCCCGCTAAGAATTTCAAATTTATGAAAAAGCTCCATAAGTATATTAATCCTATTTAAATAAGCATTCATGAAAATAATAAAATCATCAGTAGAACATAAGTGAGAAATAGGAAAACCCCTCATAGTTCCAAAATACATGCTAGGTTGCTTCTTAAAAAGGTTTGCCAAACCTCTAGATAAAAACTCAAGAGCAATGATAAACAAAATAGGACATATAGGATCTCTCTACCTTAGACCATGAGAGGATTTAAAAAACCCATTACTTTTATCATTCACAATAATAGGAAAATAAGGCCCTTTAATGAAATTTTTTATAAGATTAATAAAGATGGAATTAAAACCAAATAATTGTAAAACCATATAAATAATGTTCCAATCAAGATTGTCACAAGTCTTAGAAATATCAAGCTTCAAAATCATATTGCCACCTCTCACCCTAACGTTCAAGTCATTACAAAATTTCATGGGCTAATAAAATATTATCAGCAATGGCTCTCTCCTTGAAAAAACCCATTTAAAAAGGAGAAATAATTTTAGGAAGAATAGTTGTTAAAAGACTCATAATAACTTTCAAAAGTAGCTTATTAAAAAAATGCATAGACTAATAGGTCTAAAATCATTCCAACTACTAATAGAAATACTTTTGGGAATAAGAGTAATATAAGTAGAAGAGAAAATTTTAGGAATAATTTTACCGCTAAAAAATCCAAAACAGCCTAGTAAAGGTCATTACTAAGAATATGCCAAGATTTATGGAAAATATAGTAGTAAAATAATTTGGCCCAACCACAGAGTCCCCATTCATTCTATGAACCATCTCTCTAGCTTCCTCCAAAGAAGGAGGTTTAGATAGAGAATCAATATCCTCTTAAGAGATGAGATTAAGGATGAAGGGAGGGTTATCAATGTGAGAAGGAGAAATACCTTTGAAAATGTTGCACATCTAAATAAGTGATTTCTTTAGCATCATAAGTAACAGAACCATCATCACGATTGATTTTATGGATGGAGTTTTTAGCATATTTTCTCTTAACTAATGCATGAAAATATTTAGTGTTATTGTCAGCTTCAGCAAGATGCTTCACAACCTCTTTTTGTTTCCAAAAGGCTTCCTCCTGGGCTTGTAATTTAAAAAGACAATTTCTAGCATCCCTTAATAAAGTGAAATTATCAGCAGATGGAGATAATTGACAGTTAAACTCAATAGTATTCACTTTATCTTTCTCATTCAATATATTGGTGAAGATATTTTTAAAAACATTATGATTCCACAATTTGAGAACTTTCTTAAGCCTTTTAAGTTAAAACAAAATATTTTCATACCAAAAGAAGATTTATCTGGACGCAAGGAATCTTGATAATTACCATAAACCAAATCCATAAAAGACTCATGAAACAACCACATGTTTCACGCAAAGATGTGATATGTTGGATCTTTAGACTAATTATCATAAGAGAGTGCTCGAAAAGAGTCCTGTTAAGATGCTCAACAGAAATAGAATTGAAAGAATTAAGCCAAATATTATTTAAAAAGAACCCGATCAAGTGAATTGTTTGGTAGCAATGTTCCTTTTCCAGTGGTAAGCACTGAATTAAGAAGGCAATGATCCCCCTTTGGAAAATTTCATCTCACCATGTTTGGATTGGATTGGGTTCTTTGCTCATAACATGAAAAATCAACATTGGAAGCTGTATTTTCAAATGGGCCTTGGTTTGTCAATGGAAAGATTATTGGGATGGATAGATGGTCGCCTAGCTTCTCTCCTTCTTCTTTAAAAGGTTTATCGGGTCCTATCTAGATTAGGGTGACTAACCTTCCTTTACAATGTTGGGATGAGATCAACATTTGTAGAATTACTTCGATGATTCGCAAGCCTTACATGATTGATGTGAACATGTTCCAATGGGGGAGAATGGAGTTCAGTAGGGTGTGTGTTCATATTAAAAGTTCGTTATGTATGTTAAGACCTATAGAACTGGCCCAAGCAAACCAAGAGGGGGGGTGAATTGGTATTTTAAAATTTTCTTTTCACAAAGAATAAAAATCACATAAACAAAAATCACACCACAAAAATAAATGCGGAAATTAAAGTGCGAAAGCAAGAAACAAGAACACAGAAATTTATAGTGGTTCGGTCAACTCGACCTACGTCCACTCCCCGGAGGCGCCCTCCGAGTATTGTACTACAAATGTGACTCTCCTTTAGCCCCCACAGCTAGGTGGAGAAGCCTTTACAAGAACCTCCTTTTTGCCACCCCGGC
>NW_021319137.1:512444-611320 GCF_001605985.2 Dendrobium catenatum | reverse complement strand
CATAAACCAAAATCACGCCACAAAAATAAATGCGGAATTAAAAGTGCGAAAGCATAAAATAAGAACACAGAAATTTATAGTGATTCGGTCAACTCGACCTACGTCCACTCCCCGTAGGCGCCCTCCGAGTATTGCACTACAAACGTGACTCTCCTTTAGCCCCCACAGCTAGGCGGAGAAGCCTTTACAAGAACCTCCTTTTTGCCACCCCGGCAAGGCAGAGAACCTATCTCCTTTTGCTTCCTCCTGAATCTGGCAGAGAACCACAACCAAAAGCTAACTCCTGGACGAGAAACTCTAGATGAAGAAGAAGCAGAGCGATCCTTGAAGCAACCCTTGTAAATCCCCTCACAAGCTTCCCCTCACAAGATCCTCTCTCTCTCCAACTCTCTCTTTCTCTCCTCAAGGCCTTCTCAGGTCAAGGCAGCAGCCAAAGGTTTTTCAAAATGTTGAACAAGAGCTCTTAAATAGAAGAGCTTCAAAGGAGCTCATTAATTGCAAGTTGCCGACAATATCATCCCCAGGATGATATGATCGTATCAATCAACCTTAATTACTCCCTTTATTTCTTGATCAATTAAGGTATAATTAGTGAATATTATTTAGGCTGATCAATGATCGTCCTGGCCGATGATTTAAAAATACAGTATACCTTAATTGTCTATGGCGGCAACTTCTTTCTGTTTTGAACTTATTGTCCTGGCCGATACACGTATCATCCAGGCCGATCTGTTAATGACGGCTGCCTTAATTAAGAATCCTTATTTAGACTTTCTATTTTATACTTTATCGTCCATGACGATGTACATATCGTCCTGGCCGATATGAGTAAAAATAGAAATTCTAAGTCTCCCAAGTGTGTCTGTGTGTGTAGGGTTACTTAGCATCAGTCTCTTTTACCATTACAAATAGACTCAAGAAGAGAAAAAACAAAGTACAGACTGACTCAACCCTAGACCTACGCAATCTTGAACTGGCTTTGTCTGTTCGTCCGATCTTCGATTCTTGAAAAGTTAGAAGCAACAAGCAGTCCAAGAGAATCAACAGTGTTTGTCAGTCATCAAAACATAAGTCATGAAAATAGATTTGCAACACGTATCAATTTGGATACAAAATTACCTCTTGGTGTTTGGGTGGAAGGTACTAATGGTAGATTATTTCAGAAAATTGAATATGAAAGATTACGAAATTTTTGCTTTGCTTGTGGCAAAATTAGTCACTTGAAGATTGGATGCCTTGAAAATGGTTTGAAGGGGGATTCTCTATAGAATAATGCTAGGAACAATGAAGCTGGGAAATCTTCTAACCAAGTGGAGATAAGAATTTCAGTAATAAAGATCTTATCAGATGGTATATCTGCAAATGTTTCTCAAAATGGTTATGGGCCTTGGTTGCAAGTCAGCTATGGAAGAGGAAGATACAAAAATAATGGTTTTAAGAAGGATCTCCCACGGGTCGTAGAGCAATGGTTAAAAAAAAATGGTAGAAATGCTTTTGAACCAAGACATGAACTTAATAATGTAGAGAATGATACTTTGGTGAAGGAACCTTATAAAAAGAATGATATTGTTGAAGAAGTTATTGTTGCTGAGAAGCTGACTGTACAAGAGAATCTAGAAATTTCAAATTCAACCATTACAGAGAAGGGTATGGCTTCCTTATCTTCTAATATTGCAAATTCTAACAAATTTTGTATATTAGATGGGTTGGTGGAAGATGGTGAGATTGTTATTACATAATAAGAATCTGTTAAATTGGTGGAGGAGATTGTTGATTTTAATATAACTGAAGACAAAATTCCCAAGCCATTTATCCAGGAAATGAAGGAAATTAATGATTCCAAGGAAGATATCTCTTCTAATGTTAAGAAGAGGGGCTCTAAACAATTGAAAATTTTGGGACCTATTAATTTGGTCCCTAGAGATAGAAGAACAAATGTTGTTTGTAAAGACATGGTGGATTTTAATGCGGGGACTATCTCCCGTCTTAATCTATGAATTCATCCATTTTATTTTAGAATTGTAGAGGAGCTAGAAAGTGGAGGGATTCTCTATACTTAAAGGAGGTGGTTAAGGAGCATGGGTTTTTTTCATTAGTCTTTTGGAGACTAAAATTTCTTATTTTGATAGAAAAGATGTTGATCATCTTATTGGAAGTGAATGGGATTTTGTTCAAGTTCCTTCAGAAAGCTTATCAGGAGGTATTCTAGTATTGTGGAAATCAAATATTACTGGATTTCAATTATTGAAAGCTTCTTCTCATCTTATTGTTGGAGATTTGGAGGTCCAAAACAAATGCAAATGGAGGATTGCCACTATCTATGGTAACAAGGATGCTTATAGAAGAAGAAGTCTTTGGGAGAGCTTGGGAAATTATTCTTCCAAGAAATTGAATATGGTGATAGGAGGTGAGCTTGATAGATGACTCTTAAACTCGGTTGCATTGAACACTCCAAATCAATTTGTAGTTAGGCATTTGGCTCGAGTGGCCTCAGATCATTGTCCAATCCTCCTAAATCTCATGAATCATCATGCTTCTAAGAAGGAGTTGAGGTTTGAAGACATTTGGGCTTCAAACAAGGCTTCGATTGCAGTGGTTAAAGGCATATAGAAGAAAAGATGTGAAGGTAACTTTTCTCAAATTCTAAATACAAAGATAAGGAAGGAGGCGGTTAAAGGCATTATTCTATTAGTGTAAAGCAAAAATGAAATGCTTAATCACTTTGAAAGGTGATCTATTGAAACAAATTGAAGATTTACAAATGAAGGAGGCGGATGAAGGATTTCTCTCATATAATGATTGCTGGTTACTCAAAGTAAAAGTGGAGGAGCTTAATTCTACTCTTGCTAGATTGGAGACATGGTGGAGACAAAGAGCAAAGGTTAAGTGGATGATGGAAGGAGATCGAAATTCCTAGTTTTTCCAAACATATGCTTTGGCTAGAAGGAACTCAAATTTTATAGCAAAAATTAAAAATGAATATGGAATGATAGTGGAAGATCAGCAATTTATTGAGAATGTGATGATCAATTACTTCAAAGAGAAACGGAGGAATAGAGAATGCAAAATATGATTGGCCCAATCCGTGGAATTCCCATGATGATGAAGACAGAGTTTACCTGGAAAAAGCTTTCACGTTTAAGGAAGTGGAGGATGTTATCAAGCTTAGTGGCAATAATATATCCCCAGGTAATGATGGTATTACCTTCTCTTTTTTAAAAGCTTATTGAGATATTATTAAGAATGACTTTTGAAATGCTATCAATGCTTTTTTGGAGTCTTCGATTATGGATTCTAATTGGAAGGAAACCATTATAGTGCTTATTCCTAAAGTCACTAATCCTTTGGTTCCTTCTAACTTTAGACCGATTAGCTTATGTAATATGGTTTATAAAGTAGCGGCAAAAGTTTTACTTAACAGGATGTCTTCTATATTCCCAGAACTGATCTCTGTAGAACAAGTTGTGTTTTTGAGAGGTAGATCTCTTTCAAATCAAGTTCGTATTTCTCAAGAAGTTATGCATAAATTAAGACATTCTCAATCCTCTAAAGGATTGGTTGCTTTCCAAATAGACATGGATCAGGCCTTTGATTCGATGGGATGGCCTACCTTAATGAAATCCTTGGAGTTTTTTGGGTTTCCTTCCAAATTCTCTAGTCTTATTTTGGAATGCATCCAAGATTCAAAATTTCCAATTCAAATTAGATAGAAGGGAAGAGTGGCTTTAAACATGGTTGTCCCTTGTCTCCTTTTCTCTTTATACTTTTTGCTCAACTTCTTTCAAATGCTTTGAAACAAAGAGAAGATAATATTGGAATCAGATTGTGCTCTAAGGGTCCAAGACTTTCCCATTTGTTATATGCTGATGATGTGATCATCTTCTCGGAAACAAAAGTTAAGGTAGTTAAAGAAGTAAAATCATTTTGAAGAAATTTTGTGGATAGTCTAGTTTATACATCAATTTCAACAAATCTAGTATGATTTTTGGCAAAGTGGTTAATAGAAGGTTGAAGAATTCTATTGCTCAAATCATGGGGTTCAAGGTATCCAAGGAATTGAATTATCTTGGAATAAAGTTAGCCACTAGAAGGCTAGCTAAAGAAGATTTCAAATTTATCATTGACAAAGCTTTGAAGATGACAAACATTTAGGGAGGAAGGCTTATTTCTTTGGCAAGAAAGATTTTATTGTCTAAAATAATTCTTTCATCATATACCATCTTTCATAGTACAAACTCTTTAGTTCCTAAGAGTGTGCTTGATGAAGTTGATAAAATTTGCATAAATTTTATCTAGAATAAATCTAATGGTAGAAATGGTATTCATTATGTCAATTAGAATGTAATGTGTTTACCATTGGCTTTTGAAGGAAGAGGGCTTCACTCTTGCTCTAGTATTGTAGGACCCTTGAGAGCTAAATTGGCTTGGAGATACATGGAAGACAAGAAGTCATTGCTGCACAAAATCCTTTATCCAAAATATGGAAGTATTCTCGATGAATGCATTTCAAGGAGGACGGGATCTTCATCTTGGAAGATCCTAGCTGATGGAGGTAAATCTCTTAGAACCATTATTAGATGGAATGTTGCCAATGGAGTAGACATTGATGTTTTTAATCATAATTGGATATTTGACAAGAGTTTAAACAAATGGCCAACTTTTGGTATTCTAAATGATGATAGCAGATTTTCGGTTTAAAATTTCATTAGTGATGGTAGATGGAATGTGGAAGTCATTAGAAACCACATGGGTAATGATCTTGTTAACTTAATTTCTCAAATTAAGATTAACACTTATTCATTGGAAGACAAGAGGGAGTTGATGCATCTGTTGTGTGGTAAATCAATCTCTGATATAATAACTGAAAAATCTGTTAATCTGTTGGGTAGCAAGCAATATTGGAGCTGGATTAAGAAAGCCAAGTTGAATCCAAGGGTGGAGACATTTTGGTGGAGGATTTCCAATGATGCAATTCCAACTTACAAGATGCTGGAATACAGAAGATTGCACATTTGTTGTCTTTGTCCGAGAAATTGTTTAGAACAAGAAGACTTAAATCATGTTGCAGCTAGATGCAAAAAACTGAAAGAAGTTTTTCTTCAAATTGATAAGTGGGGCTTTCATATTCCTGATTTTGATTCATCATTGGAATTAAGTAACTGGATGTCCAAACAATGCTCTTTCATGGTCAACTTATATTGCAATGTGGTTTTCTTTACTTGGAGATCTAGGAACAATTTGATTCATAATGGTAAAGAAAATTGCTCCTTGATTATTGGTGCTAATGCAGTGAGCTATTCTTCAACTATGGCTCAAGGATCTATTAATTTCTCGAGTAAATGGGATACTAATCAGAAGTCTAGGCTGCCCAAAATTCATTGGTATCCCCTCCACCCGATTAGCTTAAGGTAAATGTTGATACATCACTTCTACCTTCTTATAAAGCTGGAATTGGTGGTGTGGTACGTGATCACCAATGAAGATTTCTCTTGGCTTTTGATAAACCATATGTTCACTGGGATATTGCAACTTTGGAGCAGCTTGCTACCCAATCATTCAATGAAGTGAGCAAGGATTGGATGTTCAAGTATAAGGGATTTATAATTGAAGGATACAATGCTAATGGGATGAGGTTCTTGCAAAATTCAAAACATAAAGACTCCTCAAGGTATGGTAATGTTCATCTTTTTGAACAGTTTCATCAAATTGTTTTTAATTTGGCTGATAGAAAATATAATAAGTTAGCGGATCTATATGCTAACTATGGGATTATGAGTTCTTTTTTTTGGGAAGATGTTACCATGGATAAGATTCCTCCTTTCTTTATGTCTATAGTAAAGGATGAATCTAGTGTGGTGATTTCTTATTTTGTTACCTTTTCTTTATTAATGCAATTTTATGCATTTTCTTCAAAAAAAAAGTGAATTTTTTACCAGATAAACCAATGTCAATAATATTTCAATCCATAATCATATTATTAAAATCCTCCATAGAATGATTGATAGGACTAGAGCCCCCCATGCATTCATCAATATTAGAGATAGTATTAAAAACACCCCCGACAAGATAGGACAAAGTATATATTATATGGAAATTAGTAAGTTGCTCCCATAAAACTTTCCTATGTGAGAAGAGGCAGCATAAACAAAATGAATCACAACAAGATATGCTTAAAACTTAAATACTACAATGTAAAATTTGAGTAAAATCACCAATAACATCAAGCTTAACAAGATCGTTCCAAAAAACCCAAATCTTTTTGGTAGAATTTGAAACAGCATGTTTAAAACCCAAAATTCTAGTAGTACCAAGTAATTTAGTAGAACTAATGAGAGGTTCAAGCAAAATAAGAATAGAAATATTATAAATGTGACATAAATGTTTTACTCTTAACCTAGAGGAGGGGAAACCAATTCCCCTAACATTCCAAAGCATAGATTTAAACATAATAAACATTAACTAATGACTAGTTTGAGAATGAGTTGTTCTAGGAGATTGTAATATGAAATTCTTGATTTTCCTACCTCTCCAATTTTGAAACTTTATAAAACTAGGATCATAATCATATTTAGCAAAACCTTTAGCAACAATGCCCATATCCTCAGCATTAGTAAAAGAACCACTATGAGAATAAGGATTATAAATAAATTTATTCTCATTGTGAGCACTCGCCTGCCTTACCTCCTGAGGTACTTCACCCTCCTCAAGGATATTACCATCCTCCTTATTTTCTTTATTGCTCATGTTAGTGCATGTATTTGCTTCCATCCTAATAGGTTTTCCATCCTACTTATCATTAACATCATAAAGATAATTCATAGAATTATAGCTGTTATTATTGAGCAACATAAAATACATATCTGACATATTTTTTTTAAGAGTACAAGGACTAATAAGAGGTGAAATAACATTAATTTGGTTAGAATTAATAGACAACAATTGCTCATCCACATTTTCACTACCAATAGGTAAAGAAGAGTTAGAGTTGATATTATCTAATGTATTTGAATAGATTCATCAACATTAGAGGTAGGTGGTTCAATGTGCATGATAAAAGGGGTTGTAAAATCTTCAATTCCACATGGTTTAAGATAATTGCTAACACTCATTCCACTGTTTGGATCCTCACAATCATGAGGAACTAAAATAATAGCATTCTCATTGGACTATTTGGTTGAATCCTTTTCCTTGGGAAGATGAGGAACTAAAATAAAGCGAAAAGGGTTGCAAGTTTAGGAACCACAGCATCATTAAACATCAATGTTGGACAACCCTTAAAAGAAGTTTACACAAAATGTAGCTTAGAATCTGATGATGAAGATCAAGCCAAAACATCCTTGAAGGACTAGGAATGACCCTCTAGAAAAGAAGCAGATAACAACATAAATGATGATGGAGTTGTCATCTCCCAAAACCAAAAAATTGAAAACAAAACTTCAAAACATAATGAGAAGAATCCAAAAACTAAAATAAAGGAAAAAAAATGAGGAACAAAAGATAAGAAAATGATGCCACTAGCTTAGGGAATGGAGGTCGGGAACATAAACCCTAAGTCGCCACTAAATTGCTGCAAAGCATGAAATGAGATAGCGCTATGACTGATTTTGGATCCATGCTTGAATAATATATTTTTTAAAAATAAAACCCACAAAGGGGCCTACATGTTAATTAACATAACAACTATAAAGTCCTTAAAGGGGACTGTTAGCTCCCCTAATGCTCAAAAGAGCTACAAAATAAAGTAAAAGAAAAGCTATGATTTGATAGTCCCCACCAAACCAAAATAAAATAAAATTTAATAACATGCTACTGATGCTTAAGAAAAGCATCCAAAAAAGAAAGATACTTATATGAACATGTCGCACAATCTTTCTGCAAAAAGTCCTAATCACAACCATAAAAGTAAGCTCCTAAGTATCAAAAGGGCTACCAAATAAAGAAGTAAAGTATAAGGAAACAAAGTAATATAAATGGAAATTAATTAACTTAAGAGAAGAATAACAAGAAAGGATATTACCCATATGATGCTCCCAAGTAAAAACCTCCCACATATGAGAAAAAGGTCAACATCCATGTAAAATAACACCATAGCAATAATCCAAGGTATAACAGCAATGAAAAAAAAAAACAATAACATAAAGGAGTAGGACAAGCTAGGTAGGATATTAATGAAAACCAATCCAAACCACCATTAAAAACCAAAAGAGGGTATGGGCTGAACGAGCTCAGGATAGTATGAAACCAGCATACATCATATGGGTAACCCTAATGCCGCTCAATCCAACAAGCCATCAAAAGCATCCACCCCTTGACAAACAGCACCAAAATGCAACAAGATAAGCTCCCAGAGAAGGTAGCTACCCACACACAAATAAAAACCATCTTGGATAGAAAAGTAAGATAGCACAAAGGAGAAGCTGAGGGCCTCAACAACTAACCACACAAGGCCACCAAGACAACACCAACAGTCCAACCAAAAATGCCACCAAATCCAACAACCAGAACCTAGATACACCAAGATGAGGAGACGCCCCAGGCATCCCAGCAAACCACCAAAAACTAGACAGCAACCCCATACCAGAAAAAATCCATAAAAGCAATAATATAGCACCAGTCCCCGCTATTGCTCCCATTAATACCCACCTCCATATAATCTAACCAAAATAGGTCACATAATAATAGTAGGAGGTAGGAGAGCAATAACTAGGAATGCCATAAATAATAAAACAAGTGAAATCATAGCTCAAGCCCAAAACCCCAAAGTGCAAAACCACATCAAAATTCAACCAGTAATTTACATTCACCAGAAAAGTAAAGACATAGAAGTAAAGAACAACCATTAACATCATGCATGAATAATATTTTATGTATTAGTTTTGCTTTAGGGTTTAAGGGTTAAACTTAATCATTTTAAGCCAACAATCACGACCATGGGCCCCAATCAATTCAAACCATTCAAATAATAATAATTTTTAATAAGCTTTAGTCATTTAATAATATTTATAATGAATTTTAATCAACATGCTATGTTGAGTGGCATGATATGTAAATTTAATGATGTTTGGATTTTAAGGTTTTAGGGTTTATGGATTTCATGATTGGAATGGCATGGAAAATTACAGGGAATATTAGGAAGGTTCTAAGGAGGTGATTGGTCAATGTGCAATTAAATAAATCAAGTTTTAAAGGCCTCACCTTGGATTTCCTACATAAGTTAGGACAACCTATTAAAAAGGGTTTCATATACACTATATATTTGAGTGTGGTGATTTTACCTCATATAAAAATAAAGCCAACAAATAGACCCCAAATAAGAGTGATTAGCTAGTAAAAGTAAATCACATGTGTTGGTGTTGACCAATACAGTCAATAAATTTTGAAATAGTTCAACATGTTAGTTTAAAAGGCTATAGATTTGGTAGGCAATTAGGTTGATTTTAATAGGCAAATACCTAAAAGGAAATAATTTTAAATAGAAAAATTTAACTACGAAAGAAGCAACAAATAAATTTAAGTATGAAAATTCTTGAAATGGAAATCATTTGAAATAAAAGGATTTAAGCAAGTAAATGCTTTGATGGGAAGTCATCCCAAACAAGAAAATTTTAGCAGGAAAATGCTTGAAAGGGAAATCATCCCAAAGAAGTGGATTTAAACATGAGAATGCTTGAAAATGATATCATTCTAGATAAGCATATTTAAGCAAGTAAATGAGCAAATTTAATGAGAAAATATCAAAAGAGATATTACCCAATTAACCAAGTTCTAAGTAAAGGGTGCCATTGTGGAAACTTCTATAATTATTTATAAATAAGCATGCAAATTTATACCATGCAAAGTTTTAGCATGCATAGGAGAATTAAGAAGTTCAATAATTCTAGAATATTTTTTTTAACAAAAAATCTCATCATCAAGACCCAGATTATTATGAAAACTTTAAAAATACAAGCAATTTATATATCAGAACTTTATTCATATTATATGACATAATAAATTGAGTCCCAATTCTCATCATAAGAAGATATTTCCTTTCCAAACTCATTATATTCTCATCATGATATTCATCATTTAAAGGAAAATTAGAAGGAACCAAATTTGCTACTAGAAAATCTACTAAGGCTTAACCTTTCACAGCATGCAAAGAGAGTAAACATTATATAAAACTATAATGGAATCATCGACTACCAGGCCATGAGATACCACAATGGATTAACCTGGAAAATTAAATTAACTTTAGGAGATAAAATAAAATCCCTTCACTTTTGAGCAATAAATATCAAGGCCAAATAAAGTTTCTAAATAGGTGGATAATTCTGCTCGGCTTAAGTAATCAAGAGCATTATCTTTTCTTTCCTCATTAAATTGGGCTAACAAGGAGCCAAGAGATTCACTTAAAGCTATAAGATATAAAATTAATGGCTTCCTATGAATAGGAGCAACTAAAAGTGCAGGGTTCATCAAATTCTATTTTATGCTTTCAAAAGCCCTTTGATATTTTTCATCCTATGAGAAATGAACATCTTTCTTCCATTAGATTATAAATGTTGATATATTCTTGATATATTTGATATAAATCTTCTTGGATAAGATAAATGACCTTAAAAAGATCTCAATTGAGTGAGACTTCTAGATGGGTGCATATCTAATGACCTTTTTTAGGGAAATTAATTTTGATTATGTAGTGCCTTACCATCAAACATAGAAACTTTTCTAAATTAATGCACACTTTAAGGTTCATTTTTAGCTTATGGAGGCATAGTCTATCAAAAATAATTCCCAAGTCTGGTCTTCCCTATCATGACTTTTAATGACTAAAACATCAACATAACACTTTACTTGTTGGTGGATTAGTTCTTCAAAAAAAAATTTGTCATTGCTTGTTTGTTTTTTGCTTTAGCATTCTTTAGTCTAAATTTCATAATCTTATAGAAATATACTCTTATCGATGTTCTGAATGTTAAATAGTTTTCATCTTTTTGGGCCATTTTAGTCTAATTATATCTATATTATCCATCCATAAAGGGGAATATTAAATGTGATGAATCAATATCTACTGTAAGTTCAGGTATGGGAAATGAGAACTCATATTTAGATAGGTTATTTTTAAGTCTTTAATGTTAATGCAAATATGGATTTGACTACTCTTCTTCTTAATTGGAAAATGATTGGACAACCATGCAAGAAAATTTTCTTCACTAATTAATTTCTTAACTCTAGCAATGACTTGTTCTTTTATTTTCAATAGCATATGATGAAGTGCTTATTTTATAGGAACAATGCCAAGTTGAATTTTCAGTTTATGGACTATTACATCTAGAGATAATTCAATATTTCTTCATAACTCCAAGCAAAATAGTCTTTAAACTATAAAAGCCATGTAACCATGTTACTTACTTGATCCTTGTTCAAAAAGGAACTAATAAAGATCAGACAAAGAATTTATTCATAAACCAGGCTAATTTCTTTTAGTTCATCTACTAGAGATTCAATCTTGCCTCCAAATTCAGGACTGCATCCCTAACTTGAGAGTCTTCCATATCATCAAGAGTATTTAAATATAGTTTATTAAAATTTTAATGTTCCTTATGAAAAAAACTATCAAACTCTAAACTATTATTAAGCACTAAGTAGTGCTTGTCATCATCAAATGGAAAATTAGTACCAATGTCAACACCTGCTTTTGATTTCAATTTCTAATACTTCATACTCCACATGTTTTCAAATTAATGAGCTTCACCTCTTATCTAAGTTGATGGTGTCAAACTTTGCTTAGCCTGGTTTTTAATACATACTGGATACCAGTCAAAAGGAAGTTACACTATATCATTCATAAATGAGTGATCAAGTGTTACAATAGTTTGAAACTTTTGCTAGTAAAAGTGATAAATTTATTGGATTTATAATCTAGACCCACAGCATGAGTGACTTTAACTACCAACCTTGTTATGCCATCTTGAGATAGTGGGCTTAGAGTTATATTCTCCAAAAGCTTTTTAAAGGTATATACATCTGAATTATTTTCTTTAATAACCTAAGCTCTGTCCACATCATTGTTCACTTCTAAAAAACATCAAACTTTGGCTTTCCAATCATATTTATATATTTTATATCCTATTTATTTTTCTCAAACACATATGATCCTTTCTCTTAATTAGTCTCCAAATCAATATATATTACACGTGTATTTATTGGCACGTATTCTTTTTCTCTATCTTGTACTTTCTCATTTTTCAATCCTCTACCTCTCCCTCTAACTCACTGAGTGATTCTACCTCCTCTTTTTATGGGAGGGGAAGCATGCTGGCGAATATTCTGTTAAAGGCCATGATGCTCTTTATGGACAAATTAAATGTGTGAATGTTCCACATGATTTGCTATAATAATATTTCTTTAGAAAAATCTACATAATTAGTGTTAATTATCCCAAAGAATAAACTAACACTTGTATTATCAATTTGAGAAAAGAAAAAATGAATTGTATTTAAACTTGGCATAGGAAATGTAATAATTATCCTTAAAGATAAAAATCACATTCACTTATCATTTTAAATATGAAATTAATGCATGATGATCATTAGTCGACATTCAGAGATTTTTTCCCTCTCTTAGTGAACTAAGAGAGGGTTTATTTTATATTGGGATCTTGGGTTCCCATAAAGTCAAGCTCTTATAGTCGATTACAGCTCCAAAGACGAAACTTTTGATTAAAGTGAGATTATACCTAAACTAAAAATATAATTACACATAAGAAAATTGCCTTAGATGTTTAAAATGCCAATCATCGCTTCCCAAATATAATTAATCTTTTTAAAATATAATTATATTTAACAAACGTGTATATTTTTTATTTATTAGGAATAGGAGGTGTGCAAATACAATTAGACTTATGCCTGCTTAGAATGAGCAGCTAACTGTCAACCTATTTCACAAGAAATCATCTTAGATGAAATATAGGATAAGGGTAGCTCTATCCTAAGAGTTCAAAAGAGTAAATTAAACTCCAAATTAATGATTAAATATGAATCTTCACTTTATGTTCAAGTGACACTATCAATAAAAATCACAAAGAACTCAAACTTTTATCTTAATGAATTAACCTAATTAAATTTTCTTACCAACAAAATTTTGAAGAAATTTTGGAAACATAATAGCACTATACCATAAAAAGTAGTGCAACATCCTCTGGCATAAGAGGACCCTACTACCTTGTCATAGACTTTTGTGTTGGGCTAGTGCGCATTACAAAGAACAAAATGCATGTTTGTAAGAATGTCAGCATAAATGTGTTTTTTTATATAGTACCCAGTACTGTATCACTCTAAAGCTACTATATGTGTTCATATAATATTCATAACACTTACACCATAGAAAACCCAAGAAAATTCTACCCATTAATGATATTTACCACCAATATAATGCAAAGCATATATGAAATACAAATAAAAGAGAGCTATACATAAAACAAAAAAAAATTGTATTTATTGACTGAATATAAAATTTATAATGGACTCTAACTTTACAGGAAAGAAAGGTGGTCAGACTCCATCACAACAAAATTGGAATCTAAGTATATATATATATATATACCTACTTAATGACTTTCAACTCTAAGTCTTATGTGGAATTTCAAAAGAGATTATCCCCTGAAGAATGGGACATTATTTCTTAAAGCCCCACCTATATATATATATATATATATCTACTTTTCCAAACTCTGATAGATACACTTTACATTTCCTAGATACATTATATTGAATATTGTAGGAAATATAATGAGCTAAAAGAAAAGCATTAGCATATAAATATAAAGTGTAGCTATTGTGTAATATCCTAATACTTCTAATATGGTTCTTCAAGAGCCTAAGTGCTCTAATAGAAATATAATATGTATGACATTCAGACTTGCAGAAATATAAATAAACATACATAGAGTGCTTTCCAAGCAAAGCACCTACCAAACAATTCACACCACTAGCCTAATTTAGGCTAGAGTTGGTTATCCTAACAAACCATATATGTTTGTGAAAGAGGCTATGTGTCTTTGTTATGCCCTATAAGGGTTTAGGGTTTAAGATGCATGTATTAAAAAGGTTTTTTTATTAAAGGCTAAAACACAATTTTAATTAATGTTTACATAGTATATGTTTAGATTTTATTATTTAGATTTTAAGGTTAGAGTTGATTTTTTAAATATAAATAACTTATAGATTACTAACCCCAAATTGTAAGGGTTAGTAATTTATAAATCCTATAAGGCTTTGCAAATGAAATGTAATCATCCCCCATGTAGGATTAATAACCACATAAAGCCTTTAAGAGTTTTATTTTAAAATTTATTAAAGGATAGAGAGAGTGACCCTTCAATCCAATACATATGCCCTCCAAGTGGAGTCAAGCATAATGTATATGGTTTGTATATTATTTTTGTTTGGTTAAGGGCAATGGAAATCAATACACACATGCCTTCCATGAGCGGAGGTTAGAATGGTGTAGAAACCCTTAATTTGTAATTTATAATTTATTAAAATGCCTTAATTACATAAGTAAGTGCTCTCCAAATGAAATCAAAAACTACATAAAGGGATATATAATTTAATATGTATTAAGGCTTTAAAATGTAATGTTAAAGTACAATCCAAAAGGTAATAAGAACAAAGCATAAAAGCCAAATTATTTAATTGAAATTAACTATCAAATTTAAATAATCAAAATGAATTTTAATCAAATTAATTTTTTTATGTTTAAAATTTTTGTTGATTTTTCTGATCTTTGTTCAATTACTTGAATTTTTTACTTTATTTTTTAGTTATTTTAATTAATTATTATTTATTTAAATTGGAATTATAACCTCTGATTTTATTTTTAATTTTTATTTAAATTTATTTTTTATTTTTGAATTATATTTTTATTTTTATTGAAATTAATTAAATATTATTTAATTAGGGGTAATTAAAATATTAATTAAGATTTCATCATATTTGAGTTTGGATTTTAATTTTTAATGATTATACATTTCATTTTTAGTTGATTAAAGGTTGTTTTGTATTTTTATGCATTTTATTTGATTTTTTGTTATTTATTAAAAATAAACCCATAAAGAATGGTTAATATAAATTAGTTGTTGTTTAAAGATCAATTAATGAAAAAATGGGGTGTATTTAGTCCTCATAGTGTACAACACTAAATTTTCTATGTTTAATGTCTCATCCCTAGTGGATGTTTACAAGAATACTTAAATTGTCTATGTTCACTAAGGCACATCCTTAATTATTGTCCTTAGATGACTCTAAGGTTAAATAGGTTTAATAATCAAAGTCGCTAACCCATTGTACATATGTAAGCAATTTATACCATATTAAGAATGTGTTCTAAATAAAAGAGATATATATAGATATAAGCAATGAATTTAATTGAATTTAATGTTAATTGAAAGATTATTATTCATTATTCATATAAAATGCTTATATGGAATTATTAATTGAGTATTCATTTTAGCATAAACTTTAATTCTAGTTCAAATGATGAACTATGATTTTACAAATTCAATTTACTAATTTATTTACTCTCAAAGGGCTTCAAGAGAATTATCAAGCATGCATACCAGCAATATATTCATATCATTTAAATTTGATGTTCAACAAATATTTCTTTAAAAAATAATTGAAGGGATTTAAGTACATATATAATTAAAAATATTACCTAAACATTGATTATTTAAACCTAAACTTATTTTAAAATAGGGAATTTTATTATGAAGATAATAAGGGTCATTTATTAATTTTGGTTGAGTATTCCATTTATAGTGATTTATAGAAAATTTTGTAATTTAAATTATTAAATAAATTAAGTTAAAATTTAATTTACCTAGTTAGTGTTGGTAGCTTTACATGTGGCTTGGCAGGATTGATCTAATAAGGACAAAAGTGACAATAATGTGCCACATCTTCTATGTGGCAGATCTGGGATTGACCATATGCCAGTGTGTGGTTAATCACTTAACCACTTTAGTGGTACGCACAAATCGTTGGATTTTTTGTGTTTTGAGATAAATTATTGGGATCAATCTCACAACTATAATAGATTAGATCAAATTTGATAGTTTAGAATAGCCCTGAATAGAGGGCTATGATGGAGCCAAACCAAGAACTCGTATGAATGAAGATCTGATTCAATCAAATCTACCTCTAAAATGAGGTGGTCAACATCATTTAAAATCAAATATACAAAATCAATGATGGTGATATCATCTTCCTCCTCTAGCTGACAGAAATCGTAAATATAGGAAAACTTTTAAGTTCACTCCATAGTGAGTTTAAAGGCATGATGCTTAAGATATTGATTAGAGATGATAAGAGGAACATTGGGGAAGATTTTATAAAATTTGGAATGCCCTATATGGATGTCTATTTAGAAACTTAGGTATGAAAGTTCGTGATGGTGTTAAACTCTAAAGAACTAGTCCTGAGGCTAACCAAGAGGGGGGGTGAATTGGTATTTAAAAAATTCTTTAATGATGAAAAAAAATTAATAACTTGGTGCAAAAAATAAATTAAATTAACAATAAAAAGATAAATCAATATTTTCACCCACGTAGTTAATCACAACAAAAATAAATATATAAATAATAAAGGAAATAACACACCAGATTTATAGTGGTTTGGTCCAACCTGACCTAAGTCCACTCCCCAGAAGCACCCTCCATATATTGCACTAAACCTTTAGTGACTCTCCTTTAGCCCCCACATCTTGACGGAGAAGCCCTTCAAAATCACTTCAACCTTCCCCAGTATGGCAGAGTAGCCAAGTCCTTTGACACTAAAGAGATCTTCTTCTTCCTAAAACTTCCCTTAAGATGGACCTTGATATTAATGGTACTAAGGTACAAGCTTGTCCGAGCAATAATGTGAAATTCTCCCCACACTCCCTTGAAACCCCCTCCAATTATCTTCTCCCTCTCAAACTCCACCCTTTCTTCTCTCCCTTTCAAGTTCTCTCTTCAATTTTTCTTTAAAAGAACAAAGACAGAATGGATTTCAAAGACACTTACCAAATACCTCAACGAAGCTTAAATAAAGGGCTTCAAAAACCCAAAAAATTGAAATTACTAGATGGACAAGAGGGGGGGGTGAATTGTGAAAACTTTTTGCCAATAATTAAAAACTAAGCAGGAGTTCTAAATCTTTTCGTTGTTTTTAGAATTTTAATATGAAAAATTTAAAAAAAAATTTCCAAATTTTCAAGGCAAATATTATGAAATTAAAAAATCATGCAGTAATGAAAAAACAGTAAGGAAAAAATACACCAAGATTTTTATAGTGGTTCGGTCAAAATATGACCTACGTCCACTCCCCGGAGTACTCCGCTCCGGGATTTTCACTACCAACTATAGTTCTCCTTTTGCCCCCCTCGGCAAGGCGGAGAAGCCTTTACAAACCTCCCTTTCACCAACCCGGCGTGGCGGAGTACCAAACTCTATTTTCGCCCTTCTGGCGACGACAGAGAACCTTCTCATTTTTCTCCCTCCTAAAGAAGGCACAGTACCTCGAGGTCACAAATTTAGACGAGCCTTTCCTTTAGAGATCCTCCCTCAAATTCTTCTAGGGCCACAGGAGGAGCAAGATGCAGCAAGTTCGAAGCAACCGTGTGATCCCCCTCACAACCCTCACCTTCTCCTTCCTCTCTCAACCCTAAAGAACTTCTCTAGAGCTCTCTCCCTTGGAATCCCTCTCTAACCATGTTCTCCTCTCTCATACGCTCTCTGAAAAAATTACTTTTTTTATACATAAAAACGGGCTCCAAAAACCCTGAAATCTCAAAGTAACCATTACTATCGTACAGTACGATCGTCATAAATAGACCTCGTCCTGGTACGAAGTGATACGAACAGTTCAAAAATGTTTGTACAATACAATACTAAATCATACGGTACGATCCATGACAACACAGTCGGTACAAGATGATAGTTGGGATGATCAGACATCGTCTCTGTTCATCGTATGGTACGATATACATCGTACAGTACGATGAGACAAAAACAACTGATCATCCAGGATGATATCCGGGATGATTATAATTCATCTCTATTCATCGTATTGTATGAATTGGTTCGTACAGTACGATATTCAAATTATAATTAAGCCTGAATTTCTTGCACTAATCAGGGGTTAAGTTAAGTAAGTATTTAAAACTAATCGTACAGTACGAACGGCGGAAAATTTCTTACTTAAGTTAAACAACGGCTAGGGTTTTGGATTTGAACATATCATACAGTATGATATAATTTCGTACGGTACAATCTGTTCACAGAATTGTACTACAACCCTCTGATCGTACGGTACAAATTATCATCATATAGTACAATCTACATAGAAGAAATTCTATTACATTCTACATTTAAAACCTCTCCCCCTGTGTGTGTGCATGGTTGCTCGAGTTTTTATGCATTTTGTGGCCAGACTCAAGAAAATTAAAAATGAAATAAAAAAGAAAATACATTGTAGACTCTTACTCCTAATCTACCCATCCTTGAGTCTTCCTGTCATCCTGAGTAGCTTTTGATCTTCCTGAAATGTTAGTACTCACAGACAATAGCAAATAATATTCAATGAATCTCAAGTCAATTATTATTTGTCATCATCAAAATCTTGAGCTTGGGGTCATGGGTTGCAACAAAAATTATATTATGTTGATAATGATCATCCAGTACATTCGTAGGATCGTCTAGTAGGATCTGAAGAATTTTACATAATAGTCCTGGAGGATCTTTGAATAGTCTATTATGATCAGTTCAAATTTATATCGATCATCCAGTACGATGTTGAGATCATCTGAGATGATTAGTTCAATTAAAATGTAGTTCATCCAAGAAAAAAACATAGGATGACAAAAATTCATATCTGTTGATCGTACAATATGATCCAGATTGTATAGTATGATCAGAGTATCAAAATTAAGAAGATTCAATTGACTAATCATAGGATTAATTTAGTCATGATTTTCATAAATCATCCAATACAATGTAGATCTTTTTGAATAATTAGAACAAAATATAAAATTCAAAATATTGCCTAAATTATAATTGGCAGCTCTTTTTCATGATCTTAACTTAACATCCTGGATGATCTAGATCATCCAGTATGATTAATTAGATTAGATGATCATACAATATAATATACATCATATAATATGATTACTTCAAAAATTAAACTTCTGAAGTTTGACTCAATCTCACTCCCCCTGAGTGTGTGTACGTAGTCACCAAGCTAGTATGCACCCTTACAGGACTTGAATCAAGAAATAAAATATGCATTAATGAATATTCTACAAAATCTTCAGCCTTGAATCTTCGTTGGAGGGTGTATGGTATTATTGAAATGTTAGTACACACAAACAATTATATATTGCAAATATAATTAGACATAAGTATATGAACCACAATATTTGTTTTTTTTTTTTTTTTTTTTTTTTTTTTTTTTTTTGAAGAACTTCCAATTGCATTAATAAGAAATAAAAAACATAAACTCATGAGCTTAAGTTGCAATAGGTAAAGCCTAGGGTTTAGGAAATACCTTATTATAGGTAGTCTCAGAGGATGGAGAAGGGGTCATTTACATCGCAAGAATCTCCTCTACAACTTTGTAAAAGATCTTGAGCTTTGAAAATAAATAGATGAGAAGTTCAACTCATTGGAATGGACAATCCTTCAATCACCACCTCCTCTCATCGGCAGTAGCTTCCAAATGATGGGAAATCAATTATGGATTGAGAGGAAGATGTGAGGAAATGAAAACAAAAAAACTAAAAAGGTTTGAAGAATGGCTCATTAGTCAGTGAACTCTAAATGATGGTTTTGAACCCCTTAGCCCAATTTAGCTATTTAGGATGTCTTGGATGGATAGAATTGATCAGAAGGTTTATATACATATATGCTACCTAGGTCAGGTGGTTATGCAGTAAAGGAGATAAGATGTGCAAGGAGGGAGTGTCCATGGGTCATTTTCATATGGAGGGGACCACTAGTGGTTTATGGGGTCAACCAAGAGGTATGATGGGTCGGGTTAGCTTCCAAGAAGCTTCGGGAGTCCTTTATAGTGGATGAATGAGCTAGGTTAGAGAAGATTTGCTTAAACTAGGTAGGTTGACTACTAAAGTACATTTTATGTGTTAAAGTTAACAATTTGACCATTTACGTGGTCAAATAGTTGAGGTGGAGTTCAAGGGATTGTATAGGTGTAGATTTGATGAAGCATGAGAGGTTTAGAGGGGTAAATTTAATATATGAGCAAAGAAGTCAATGGTTGAGGGAGTTTCATTGTAAATGGTGGTTTGACCAAGTTAAACTACCCATGATGTGATTCATGGTATGTAGGGAAATATTTGAATAATTCATTGTAAGGGATTTGAGTAATTAATGAAGATTTATATAGGTTGATTTGATTGCATGTTATGATTTGACCCTATATTGACCTATTTTGACTAGAATAAGGTATAGTTAACTAAGTCAATTGATAACTATATCAGAGTGACCAACCAGACTAGTTTTCATAAAGAGAAAGGATTAGGGGAGTTTGGTGAATTTCATATTGGATTTAGAGTTTGATTAATGTAGGTAGTTTTGAGTTGTAGGTATGGTTGATGTTAATAATTGATCAAGCTAGCCTAAGCGAGCTTCATTGATCATCTTAATTAATCAGTAGCTCAAAGGACTAGTGATGCAGGATTTAATGTATGGGGTGCCTAGTGAAGAGGTTTGATTCATAATTGAGGTCGAGAGACTAGTTCAGTATACAAGACAGTGCAATGGACTTCCAGATAATAGTGCAAAGATACAGGTGCTCAATAAAATTACTAAACGACAAGAGGGGGGGTGAATTATAAAAGTAAATCTCAAACTCGGGGTCATGGGTTGCAATACTCAAATGATTGAAGCTTAAAATAGACTAAAAATTTATTGACCATAAGTGAAGGCTGAATTAATTATTTGATTAAATATTGATTGATGATGATCTATTGGATGATTGATAAATGTGTAATTAATAACTATTAGATGGTTTATCAAGAGTTTAGGGAAGTACCTGGTGACCACATACAAAAATGAGGTCAACTTTTGTTTGATTACAAGGTGTTTGTTGAGTTTTGAAAAAGATTAATTTACTTTGTGAAAGATTAATTTCTAGAATTTTATTTTGAAATTGAATGTGTCATTATGAGCGTTATATCACCTTGCGAGATGAACATATCATTCCCTAATGAGTTCAAATTATAAAACTTTGAATTCATCCTAATTATCATAGTCAAACCCAGGCAAGAATAACATATGACCTCGGATGGTCCAAATGGAATCTAATTGAGTGTTTAACTTTAACAATCTAGATAAGAGAATATTAATTTCATAATCAAAGTCATGATAATAGAATAATATATCTTCATGTAAAAAGAAGATATACTTTACTATTAATCATTTGAAAATGATAATAATGATCATTAAATTTAATATTTCTCAGAGATAATTAATTAAGGTTTTGACAACTTGATTTTGAAAATTGATTTGGATTTATAAATCTCCTATAAGTGTAAGATCTCATAGTTTATTACATCATAGGGAAATTGGAGTTTCTTACAAATACTCGAGATTAAAATAACAACAAAAATTTTATTTAAAATTTTAAGGCTTGATGTCAAAGGAATTGAGTTTGGAAATTCAATTGTGATTGGATCAAATTTGAGCACATATTTCATGAAGTCAAAGGAGAAAAAGTACAAGGTGCTTTGGGAATCTAAAATATTTTAGAAGCACCCAACCTATCTTAAGTGTTGGGTTTAAATTTGGATTGAATTAGATTTAAGTTTTAATTGTTAATTTTATGATAACATTGGGATTAAATTCCCAAAGGTTAAGGTCTTATATCCTGAGCCTACCTCAGAACCTAAATCTAAATTGCATACTAAAAAATTAGTGACATGAACCTAGCTATTATAATATAGGATCTAAACTTATCCCGACCTGGATTGGGGAGTCAGCTAACTATCTAGACACTTCAAAACCATGAGTCCTATCTTTTATATAAGAGTGGTAGGGATGTTGTTTAAATAAGTTTAAGGAATTAGGGCTTACATTTAGATAAGATCCTAATTGGACCCTTAACTTATATTATGTCATATGAAACTTGAAATAAAACTGCAATTAAGTTTTAGACTCATTTAAATTTGTTTGTAAAGCAATGCGAGTTAGTTAACTCAATAAATGCTTAAAATCAAAATAAAACAATTTTAAAATTTGGCTTAAAAAATAGATTTTACCCTATAGATTGCACAACATTCCCTTGATAGGACTACTCCTTAATAGGTCAGGTGGCCTACTAGAACCTGTAGGCATGGAGGTGCCTAACAAGGTAGAAAAAATTTTAATATGAATGCATGAGAGACTCCCAACGGTCCCGTCCTAACTTCTTAAAGCGTTAGAATTTTTATGTTAGCTAAAAATTTTAAATTCTTTAAGTAGAAGAATTTTTTTATCGTACCCTCATGAGCCTCTAATCGGGTTCCACGTAAAATCAAAATTGACATGCAAGTAAGAAGACTTAAAAAGCATATAATTTCTACTGCACAATTAATTAAATAATTCAATTAAATTTAATTACTCAAATTGAATGTCTATGTGGTAAGTCCCACTTAATAGTGCAATATAAGGTCTACATGAAAGTAATGTTATTGGGCACCACTGACAATAACCCATATTTCTACTAGTAAAATGCAAGTGGCTTTGAGAATGAGTCTTCTCAACTTCACTTCTTCATCCTTCTATAGGCTCCTTGGATCGTCGGGTTCGAATATCCAAATGAAAAGAAACCTCCCCTCAAAAGTGGTGTTATCTTCTCTCTTTTGATACTTGAAGTATCCTAATCTGGATATCCAAATGAAGAGGGACACTCTACTAGTGGATGTCACTCTTCTCTTTGGATTCCAGATTAGATATTTAATATCCTATTTCAAATCACTTTGACATTTATAACTCAATGCTCAAATTAAATTACATTTAAATAAAATAAAAAGTTTAGACTCAAACAACTTGCAGAGTTATCTTAATAAATTAGCATTTAAATAATCTCAAGCTATTATATTTGAAATTAAAATATTCAAATCACACCCATGCTTGGCCATGAACTTTTAATTTTCAAGAGGGGCTTAAGAATTTTGAAGCACTTGCAAAAGCACCTGCAGAAAATATTGTCAATTTTAAAGCTTAATTTATTTTTCTCCATTTAATTTTTATGCCCTGTATGAGCATGGTCACCTGCATAAGACTTTATTAGCATCTAGGTCATCCCTAGCCTAAGTTTAATCTAACTCACATAAAATTAATACACATATTACATTGAATAAACTATCAATTAATCTAAACTAGTAACTAACATGTAGTGAAAACCATAGAAAACTAGGTACACAACATAAAAGTATACACTAGCTTAGCTTAATATTTGATTTGGTTGCCATAGAAAACCATCTAAAGTGTGCGATGTAGGTTGTGTCGATTGGATATATCTGATATAGGGCCATCAGTTAAAGTTCTTGGATGATCTGGTTGGTTGAATGACTTAAGAGAAATTTGAATTAAATTTTAAATATTAATAATTTCAAAATTATTTTAAAATGAATATGTGAATGTTAAATGGCTACCACCATTTTTTATCATTATGATCGTGAAGTTTATTTCACCTTCCTTAGAGCTAAGTTGATAGCCTCATTGGCCCAGGTTACCTAGCGGTAATCAGTATAATTAAGTGATTTTATTTGATTAAAAAACAAAGGTTGATGAATTTTAAGTAGGATTGATTGGTTGCTATTTTTAAAGTTAAATTAATTTTTCCAAGATTTTTAAATCAATTATTAGAATTTCTAAAATTATTTGAATTATTTAAATACATTAATTAAAGGGGTTAAAATTTGAATTTTAGATTGAGAATGATTTCTAGAAAGTTAGTATTTTTTTTCTTAAATACTAGTCCTTAAGATGAGTAATTAGACTATAAGTTTGTTGGATTTGTATTTTTTGACAATTAGTTTTGTATTTTTTAACTTGATTTTAACTTAAGTTTGATCAAATAGTTGACTTTTTCATCTTAGTTTTTACAATTAATTAATTAAGGGGTTTAATGATTTTCAAAGTTGGTAGTAATTTTTTTATAGGCTGGAGATGTCACTAAATTTAAATTTTTAAAGTCTCATGTCAATTGGAAGTGTATCCTAATTATTAAAATGAATTTAAGTTTTCTAAACATGCCCTTAATAATTGTCCTTAATGATGTCACTAGGTTGTGTAGTATTGAATCAAGATTTTGCTAACCCTTGGACAAAAATATGAATACATATACAATCACAATCAAGTCCTTAAATATAGGAGAGCCTAAGACTAAGTTGGTGTGTGCATCCTAGACATGCAATTAAAATATATTCAATTAATTGGAAGATTAATAAATGAGTAATTTTGAAAAATAACTACTCATTGATTAATCATCACTCCCCATCAAATCTATTCAAGAAATCTCAACCTATGTTAAAAAATTCAAAGATCTTACTCAAAGCTCTCAAAATTTAATCTATATAATTTTAAAATTATTTTTTATATTAAAAATATATCAATTTTAATATTAAAAAAATCAAAATAATTTTTAAAAATACCTTAATAAAAAATTAGAAAAATGTTTAATTAAAGATTAATTAAATATTTAAAATTAAGTGTTTTTTAAAATTATTTAATTTCTATTTAATATTTTAAAATATTTTAATTTTAAATTAAAGGATTTTAATTTTAAATTAAAAGATTTTAATTTTCTAAAACTTGTAATATAAAATATTATTTTTTTATTTAAAAATAATTTCTGATTATTATTATTGAAGAAATTTAGTTTTGAATTAATTTAAAACCAATTTTAAATCCATTTAAATGCTCTAGCAGCGTCTACGGCATTGGAAGGCCATGTGGCATCCTTTGATTAGCCACTTCAAACCACAACCAATCATTAGTGATGATTACATCACCACATAATCATTATCAATAATTACAATGGTGGAGGATTCACTTAACCATGTCAGCATATCCTCCACGTTGTTGGATCCTTCATTATTTTGAATGAACAGCTCACATCACATCGGATGCAAAATCCCACCATAAAATCAGATCCATGGTGGAATGAACATGCAAAACTGCTAGATCTAAACCACTGATTGTAAGATCAATGGTTCAAATCTTATGTAATGTAAGGATTACATAAACTTAACCCTAGAGTGAGTTTTTTGAGTTTTTCTCTCAATCGGGTGGACCAAATCCAAAAAAACTTTAAACTTAGGTTAAGTTAGTGAACAGAAATTCTGGGGGCATGTTTTAACTGTTTCAAACATACTTAATCAAAATATTTTTTTACTAGAGTGTCCTAAGTAAGGGTCTTGGATTTCACATTTATTT
Source organism: Dendrobium catenatum (assembly GCF_001605985.2). NCBI lineage: Eukaryota > Viridiplantae > Streptophyta > Magnoliopsida > Asparagales > Orchidaceae > Dendrobium > Dendrobium catenatum. The sequence goes on along the minus strand of NW_021319137.1, from coordinate 585,858 downwards.
ATGGACAAATTAGATCGTTTAAGTATTCTCTGAATTTGTTGATTGTCTGTGCCTAACTTTCCTGAAGGATTTGATGCATGAAATGGATTTGAATGTGAGTTCTTTGAGCTGGATGGATCTTGGCTTGAGATGGCTGGAGACTAGCTGGTGATGACTTTGATTAGTAAGATTTGACTAAGGAAGTGTGTGAGAAGTCAAGAGGAGCTCGAATGAATAGAGAGTTCAACTTGAGAAGATATGGGTAAAGAGATAGGGTTAGAGATTGAATGAGGCTTAATCTAGACCTTTTACCCCCTATTCAATCCTCTATAAATCAAATGGAGGGCTGAAATCCCTTGGCTAGGGTCCTAGGTGCTTGCCAAGTGTACTAGAGTTATTGGGATGGAAAAGAATCAAATGTCCAATAGTACACTTATGTGGAAAGGTGCTCTTGTCGTCACTTACACTTGGGGGTTATTAAGGGTTAAACCAAGGATTATAGAGAATTTTAGAGGTCTCTAGGGTATGCTTAGATGGTTGGATAGGCCTGGCCTTAGCTAGATAAGTTGGGTTAGAGAGTTTAACCATTATTAACCCATTTGAATGCTTTTTGACCATGTTGATTCATCAATGTCCAAGTGGACTACTGAGGTGGTTGTTAAGAGGCCTTAATAAGCTAGTTTGGAAAGAATATCAAGACATGTGTTAGAAATGTTGCAACTTAGTTTTTATAACTATGTTTTTATATTATGTGTATTTTTTATGATTCCAATTATTATTATACTGATTATTATTTTTTCTAACATATATTAGAAATATTATTTTATTATTTGTCTGTACTAATATTTTAGGAAAATAATACTCCAAACTATTGAAGATTTTATGATAGATTAGGTTAGGATTTACTGTAATTGAAGTCTGTACTTTTTATATTTTCTTGAGTTTGAGAGAGTGATTGTAATTGGGTAACCATACACACAAACTGGGAAAGTGTAAAATATTGTAATTTTTAAATCTAAATCATATTGTACGATGTACAAATGATTTGTCCAGAATGTTCCTCCATAATGGAGTTAATTAAACCATGCCTTATAAATGTTTAAAGTCATGTTCGTACTGTATGAAGTTACCTTTGTACGGATGACTTCTAGAGATGAAACTGTTGCATACCAATTTGTCCCAAATGAACTCTTTTTTTTTTTCTAAAATGTTCATACTATAAAATATTAGGTTCATACAGACGACATCCAGAGTATAAAATGGGTGCATATCATTTTGTCCACACGATCAGGTAAATTTTTTGAATAGTGCATACTATATGATATTAGGTTCATACAACAACTTCAAGAGTATGAAATGGACCCATCCATTTTTGTACCAAATAAATCAAGGTTTGATTAAATCTAATCATACTATACGATGTGGGGTTCATACAGTACGTTATCTAGATTATGAAATTGGTTCGTATTGAATTGCACCGAACAAATCTATTCAATTTTGAACTGGTCATATTGTATGATGTCAGTTCATACAAATGCCAATCCGAGTATGAAGTTGGTTCATATAGGATAGTACAAGAAAATTTTGAACTGATTATACATATGATGTGCGATCCTACTGTATGATCAAAGATGGTCAAATTGAATTTTTCAAATTTTTTGATGGATTTTCGTATCTTTCCTATTTAAGACTCTTAAAAACTAACTGAAAAGAATCCTTCAAATTTTCTTTAAGAGCAGGAGTGAGAGTGCTTTGGAAGAGTGTTTGAGAGTGTGGATAGAGAGATCTTGTAAGTGGAATTTGTGAAGGGTTCATAAGGTTGCCCAAAGGTGAGTATCTCTTTGTAAGTTTGTCAAATCTCTTCCTTACTTCTTTGAAGATGCTTGAAAGAAGATCTTTGGAGAAGATCTGATTCTCTACTGACCCTAGGAGAGTGTGAAAGGACACCAATAATCTGTCGACATCAGGAGGGTGTAAAAGGATGATGGTTCTCTACCACCATCAGGAGGGTGTTAAAGGATGATGATACTTTACTGCATCAAGGATAGGTGGAAGAGAGGATAATTGTAAGACCTTATTCTACCTTACTATGGGAGTAGAAGGAGAGTCACTTTAGAATAACGCAATACGTAAAGAGGGAGTCCTTAGGGAGTGGATATAGGTCTTGTTAGACTGAACCACTATAAATTTCTGTGTTATTTTTTCTAAATTTATTTTTATTTTATGTATTTTTATATTTTTGCAAGTTTACATTTTGTGGTTGAAATGTTATTTTTGAAAAACTCATTATTGTATTTAACTCTATAAAATTGGTTTTCTTAAACTACCAAGAGATTTTTCTAATTAGCAATTCAGTACCCCCCCCCCCTGATTAACCTAGGGATAAACTTAATAGGTCTAACAACTTATTCAGACTTTCAAGTGGTAGTAAAGCCTACTTTTGAAAATTAAGGTTTAGATAATTTTTTGAAAATGATCATGGCTACTTTTAAAAACTGTAACACATGTGAAGGGTATTCAATCACTAGACTACTATTGTTTGATAACATCCCTTTTGATTTTTGGAAAATATGTATGTCTACTTTTATTCAATCACTTGGCTATCTCATTTGGATTTTAGTATAGGAAGGCTACACTATACCAACTAGACTTGTAGATGGTAATAGAACTAAAACACTATTTACAGACTTGGTTGTAGAAAAAAAGAATTAGCTCAGTTAAAAGCTAAATTTTAAATAGTTTTTTCTATGCACTAAAATCTAAAAACTATATTCATGTCTCTACCTATAGAAATGGAAAACAACTTTGGGATAGACTTTGTATCACATATGAAAGGAAAAATGAGATGAAACAATCTAGATTAAATATTTTGCTACACAATTATGAATTATTTCACATGAAAATGAATAAATCTATCACTGACATGTATACTCGTTTCACATAAATAGTCACCTCATTGTATGCTTTAGGTAGGGAATTAATGAATGATGAAAAAGTAAATAAATTTCTTTTTTATTTGCCTACTATTTTTTATACAAAGATAATTGCTATAATAGTTTCAAAGGACTTAAATATTTATTATATTAACAATCTTCTTTGATCACTAATTTCTTATGAGCAAGGAGTGACTCAAAGACAGAATGATGCAAGTGAGAAGTAGAAGGAGAAAAAAATAGCATTAAAAGTGGATGACTTGGAGAGTGATCAATCTCAGTCTAAGGATGAATATAACATTTCCTTGATGATAAGATAATTTAGAAGTTTTCTAAAAAGGAAGTGAAGGAGACATCACCAGTAGAATAAAGGTAAGTTCCACAAAAATGCTAAGGCTTCTAATGATGTAACTTTTTATGAATACAGAAAGCTGTTGACCTCATTTTTGTATGAGGTCACTAAGACCCTTCCAGAATCCAGATTTAATCCTAGACCGTAGGATCTACTCTAGACCCTAGGATCCTTCTAGATCCAAGACCTTAGAGCCTATTCTAGAACCTAGGATTCCCTTAAATTCTAGATCTTAGAATTCTTCTAGATCTTAGGACCACTCCAACTTCAAACCAATCTCCACCTTTGATCAACCTCAATTTTAAATCAATTCCTATATTTAATCCACTCCAATTTCAATTTGATTCCTACCTGTGATCAATTTGAATCTCAAACTCCATCCAATTTAAATCCAAATTAAAGAGTCAAAATTTTAATTGCATCAGTTTAGCATTTTTAGCACCCAACATAAGTTGAAGGGGCCAATTAGGAAAATCTCTAGATGTCGGCCCCGCCTCCCCAAAACTTTAATTATAACGTCCCTACCACTCTTTCATAAAAGACCGGATTCATGTATTTTAAATCGATTAGGTGGTTAGCTGGCTCCCCAATCCAGGCCGGGGTAAGTCCAGACCTTGCGCTGCATTAGTTAGGATCGGACGACTGTGGTCCAGTGTCCAAAATAGATTTAGGATCCGGGGCAGATCTTTGATTATAAGACCCCAAACTTTGGGAATCTAATCCCAAATTTCTAATAAAATACTCAACTCTAATTAAAGCTTCATTTCAATCCTAAAACATAAAGCCCAACATTTAGATTAAGTTGGGACACTTCCGGATGGTTCCAGAATCTCAAAGTGTCCCCTACTCTTCTCCATTTGATTCTGTTAATAAGTGCTCAATTTTGATCCATTCCCTTTTGATTTTCCAATAATTCTATTCATACTTTGATATCATTCCTAGAAACTCTAAACAAAATTCTGCCATTATTTTAATCGAGAGTTTTCGTAGGAGATTTTATCTCCCTACGATATAATTAACTACGAGGGCTTGCGCTCGTAGGAGATTTGGAACCCCACACACACCTGGTTTTAAAGAAAACTCAATTTCTAAAACTTCATTAGATTTCCTTGGGAAAAATTAAATAATGATCATCATGGTCGCATTAGAAGAATTATCGTAGAATGGTGTCATTTCCCTTTGGGGAGATACATCCTTCTTCGATAAGGCTTTGGATACGAATGCGATGATCATGTCTCTTGAATATTGTAATCGGGTAGTTAGTTGAACTATATTTTGTCCCCTCGGGGTCATATAAAGTTCTTCTTAGAACCCGATCATAGTATTCAAGATGAGTTTGCATAATTCTAAGTCTGAACACCGGTATGAAAGTTTATTTTCGTCCTTCGGGGTGATATACTCTTTCTAACGAGTTGATTCGACCTTAGAATTAGAACTTAACCTTAATCTTAAAATCCCCAAAGAAAACTAATATTTTTCAAAACCTGTTTTCCAAAATTCCACCAACAAAAGCCTGGACAAATCAAATATGAATACTCGAACCTTAAAGCCAATCCGAACAAGGAGAAGGTTGAGGAGAAAAGCAATGTAAGGAAGGGGAAGAAGTAATTATAGAAAGCATTTGGGTGGATTCGGCTTTAGATTCTTCAGAAATAGAAGTAGAGGAGGAAGTCACCAGCTTATGCTTGATGGCCAACAAACTTGATTAGTCAGATCAAGAAGAGGTATGTGACTTAACTTATGAAGAGTGATTTGATGTTTATAAAAAAATTCATACTTCCTATAGTAAACTCAAAAAGATGCATGCTAGGTTGAAGATAGAATTTTTAGAATTACAAAAAGAACATGAAATCCTTACCAAAGATCACACACTGGTTGATAGAAACCTCATAAAATTATTGGATAAGTTTGATGAGTTGAACAAACATCATGAACTATTGAAATCATCGCACACTAAACTTGAAAATGATTTTAAAATATTTATTGATGAATCTGATAGTAGAGATCACTATTTAAAAGTTGAAAATGCTATTTTAGAAAGTGCTAACTCATTTTTTAAAGAAAAAATTGAAAGCACTTGAGGAAAATAGGATTCTACACACACATGAATAATTTTTTAATCCTGATCAGAAGCCTAAAATGTCAAAACCTATAAAAAGATAATTTAAAACTCTTAGATTGATAAATACTTTTTCTGGAGTGAAATGCTTTTCTTGTGGATTAATTGGGCATATCTCACACACTTGTACTAGAGAGTTTGAAGGTAAATTTGAAAATATAAAATTTAAAGATTTTTATAAAGAGAAAGGAATTGATCATAATTTTGCATCAACTAGGATCCCTCAGTAAAATGGTATAGTAGAAAGAAAGAATAGAATATTGATTAAATCTACTAGAGCCATATTGATAGAATACTCACTTCCAAAATAATTTTGGGCATAAGTGGTTAGTGCAGTTTATTTAGTTCTGAATAGGGTGAACATTAGATCCAAATTAAATAAGACACCCTATGAACTTCTTAAGGGAAGAACACCAAATTTATAACATCTGCATGTTTTTGATGTAAGGTATTCATTCATAATAATGGAAAAACTCTTTTAGAAAAATTTGATCCAAATTTTGATGAAGGAATTTTTCTTGGATATTCTAGTATTGGAAAATCTTATAGAGTTTTTAACAAAAGATCTTTGGAAGTTGAGGAGACTACACATGTTTTGTTTGATGAATCTAGTATTTTGGAAGAGCTAAAGTTGGAAGAGGATCATATTAAAAATATCTCCTAAGGAATAGAAAAGAAAATTTTGGAAGAAGATGTTAGAAAATAAGACGCTTTGCCTAAAGAATAAAATTTTTTTAAGAATCACCCTAAGGAATTGATTTTAGGTGAACCTAGTGAGGGTGTTAAGACTAGCCATGGACTTAGCAAAGAAGTGAACCATTATACTTTATATTAATGATTGAAACCACTAATATAAATCAAGCACTTTTAGATGAATTTTGGATTTTTGGCCATGCAGGAAGAATTAAATCAATTTATAAGAAATGATGTTTGGAAATTGATTGAAAGGCCTAAGAATCAAAGTGTTATTGGAACTAAGTGGATGTTCAAAAATAAAATAAATGATTCAGGGGTTTTGATTAAAAATAAAGCAATATTGGTAGGCAAGGGGTATAATCAAATAGAAGGGATTAATTTTGAAGAAACTTATGCCCTGGTAGCCAAAATTGAAGCAATTAAGGTTTTGTTAGCCTTTTCCTATTTTAAAGGTTTACATTATACCAGATGGATTTAAAGAGTGCCTTTTTGAATGGGTGATATAAGAGGATGTTTATGTTAAGCAACCTTTAGGTTTTAAAAATTCTAAATTCGCTAATCATGTATTTAAATTTAAAAAGGCATTATATGAACCAAAACATGCATTTAGGGCTTGGTATAAGAGGTTAATCATATTTTTATTAAAGGAATTTTTTTGTGAAAGGATGTGTTGACTCTACTCTCTTTTTGAAAAGGATAGGAGATGACATACTCATTTTTCAAATATATAGTGATGACATTTTGTACGGATCTATAAATAAAAATCTTTGTGATGATTTTTCAAAAATAATGAGTAGTAAATTTGAGATGAATTTGATGGGAGATTTGAGTTATTTTCTTGGTTTTATCATAAAGAAAAATGAGGAAGGAACTTTTCTAAGTTAGTTGAAGTATACTAAGGACATCCTCAAGAAATATGAAATGGATAATGCTAAACCAATTACTATATTAATGAGTTCCTTAGTGTAGTTAGATAAGGACCCAATGGTAAAATTTGATGATCAAAAAAAAATTAGAGGAATAATTGTATCATTATTTTACTTGACTACTACCATATTAGAAAAAATGTTCAGTATTTATTTGTATGTTATATTTTAATCTAATCCAAAGGAATCACATTTGATAGCAGTTAAAAGAATCTTGAGATATCTTTTGGGATCTCAAAAATTAGGGATTTGGTATCCTAAGCACAATTCTTCTTTTGAAATAGTTGGATATTCTGATTCTAATTTTATAGGATGTATGATTGATCAAAAAAGTACATTTGAAACTTATTTTATTGGAAACTCTTTAGTTTCTTAGTTTAGTAGGAAATAAAATTCAGTAGACCTATCTACTACTGAAGGAGAATATATTGCCTTAGGTAGTTGTGTGGTACAAGTTCTTTGGTTAAAACAATAATTGATTAACTTAAGATTTTCTATTGGCACAATTCCTATTTTTTGTGATAATACTAGTGTCATATATATTTCAAAGAATTCTATTCAATATTCTAGAACCAAACATATAGACATAAGGTATCATTTCATTAGAGATCAAGTAGTTATGGGAGAATTTGAAGTGCATCACCTTGCTTCTGAAAATCAACTTATAAATATTTTCACAAAACCAAAAGCCTTTAGCACATTTAGCACCTTAAGATCCAGGTTAGGTGTGATTGATTTTAATGCTTAAATTGAAAATTCTACAAACTTGATTTGTTGTGGATATGTGTTTATTTAGTTTTTATCTATTTGTTTGTTTTATTTATTTTTAGGTGTTTAGTTTTATGTTTTTCAGTTTTATTTTTTGATTTTACTGGAAGCATTTTTAATTTGATATAAAGTGATTGGTTTTGGGAAGATTTCCTAATTATCATGACGTGTTTTCTAAGTTTTCTTTTAGTAATATAAAAAAAATTGTCCTGTACAAATTTTGTAGCTGGTACACTATAGGTTTCTGAGTTGAGCGCACAAAAAATAGTTTTTCATAAGATTTCATACTATATGATAATGTCATCATACTGTACAATATTTATTGATTTATCTGTATAATTGGGGATGGTTTTCTAGTTAATATCAGTTATTAATTATAGATCATAAGTACAAAATCGCATTTCGTGTGTACGAACCTGTTGTCAGTTTTTGTGGGGGATGAACCTAACCGCCATTAAATGAACTTTAATATTTTGGTCATCCCAGACAAACTTATATTCATCTGTATGATCTCATGGTCAAAAATTTTGTACAAAAGGGTGCCTCAAAAATGGTATTTTATGAAAAGTCATTTCATTTTTAGACATACACTACAAACAATTTACTTTTAAAGACATATATTAAAATTATGAGATGCGCCAAGAGGGGGGTGAATTAAAAAAATTTGTTGCAATAAAAAATCCTAAACATGAATTATATTTTTTTGTGTGTTTTTAAAATTTAAACAGGAAAATTTAAATAATGTAGAAGCTAGTTCTTAATACACAATTTGCAACAACAAATTTCACAATGATTTTCACCAAGCAATTACAATGAAAATAAAGTGCAAGCAAAAATAAAAAGTAGTAAAGGAAAAATCACACCATAGATTTTATAGTGGTTCGATCACTTCACCTACGTCCACTCCCCGGCGTTCTCCACTCCGAGAATTTCACTACTAAACAATAGTTCTCCTTTTTCCCCATCGATAAGGCGGAGAAGCCCTTACAAACCTCACTTTCACTAACCCGACATGGCGGAGTGCCAAGCGCTTTGTCATCCTTCTGGCGATGGAAGCGTACCTTCTCATCTTTCTCCCTCCTAGAGAAGACGGAGTACCTTAGAGGACACTGATGTAGAAGAGCCTCCCATAAGATCTTCTCAAGCAACAGGAGGAGCAAAGTGCAGCAAGCTTGGAGCAACTGTGTGATCTCCCTCACAATCCTTCTCCCTCACCAAGACCACCTTCTCCTTCCTCTCTCCAATGCAAAAATCTTCTCAAGAGCCCTCTCCCAAGGAATCCCTCTCTAATCATATTCCTCTCTCTCAGTAACACACTCCAAAAAAAAGAAGTTTTTATACTTAAAATGGGCTCCAAAAAACCCTTCAAATTTCAAATTAGCCATTATTATCATACAGTATGATCCAATATTGTATAGTATGAATAGTACTAAATGGATTTCATCCTGGCACGAAGGTTTACGAATAGGATAAAAATTTTGAATATAATCACAGTATATAAACTCATACCATACGATATGTGAAATCCTTCTATTTGTACAAGAAGATTGTCAGGATGATGAAAACTCATCTCTATACATCAAAGGGTACGACCTACTTCATACAATATGATTAGCCAAAATCAAGGGATCATCCAGTACGAAGTTTGGGATGATAAAATATAGCCTCAGTTGATCGTATAGTATGAACGGTATCGTACAATATGATAACCAATCAGAAACTAATCCTTAATTTATCTACTAATCACGGGCTTATTTTAAGTAAGTATTCAAAATAAATCGTATAGTATGAATTGAGTCATAGGACATACAAACATAAGTAGGACATACAAACTACAACATTTTTGTACAAACTACAACAGTCTTCTACCCCTTTGACATCACCAAAAAAGAGGAGTCACAAACAACACTAAGAAAAGTAACACAAAATAGATACACTTCAAAAAGGAGTATCCTGATCACTTGGAGGTGGAGATGGTTGTGGTTGGAAATATTGGTGGATTGACTCGAATTGGTGATCAATTGAAGTGAAGTTTTCCCCAAACCACCTCATGTCTTCCTCATGTTGCTGATGTTATTCTTGTATGTGAGTGTCAAGATGACTCTGGAGTTGGTCGAATCGTTCGACCAAGTCATCATGAGGGAAGGATGGTGCAGGTCCTTGGGGTGGTATAGGAGCAGCTTCTCCTTCTTCTTCATTAAAGTCTTATTCTTCAGGCTCTTGCCCCCAATGAAATAGAACACGAAAAGAGGCATCTGTATAAAAAATTGGGAGATTATCGGGTTCACTAATATAGGTTAATTGGTATTTGTTTTGAAGTATGTAGCCTATAAGGTGGCCAAGGGCTAGATTTTGTTTCCTACGGGTGGTAAGGATGTGAACTACGGTCATGTTTCGGATATAATCAATAATTAAATTTGCTCAATAAATTTTGTGTTTGACATTATAAGGTAGGTAACAATTGATAAAATTGGGATCATACGAATTAGGTCGCCCGCTTTAGGTAAGATTGAAGTGTGAAGGACGTGCTGAATAATTCGAACATTTCGTGTTAAGGATTAAACAAGAGGCTGGTGTTGATAAAAAGCTACATTCCTAAGGACTATATTTGTAGCACTTTAATTAAAATCATTTGAGAGGAAGGAATGAGCTCTAGGGCCTTTAGTAGATAGCCCAATGTATTGGGCGATGTCAGCCTTAGTGATTTCTACGTGTTGTCAACAGACAAAAGAGTGGAAGGTTAGGGTGTTAACTGTATAGGTTAGGTTGGCTAGGAATTCAAATAAGAGATTTAAATTATACGGGAAGGCCAGGGTAAGAAGAAATTGGAAAGTGGTGGATGCGAAGAGGTTCATTACCTCAAAGTTTAAAGCAGCTTGATTCAACATCTAAGCGGGAGTAATTTTGTAGGCCTTGTATTTACGATAGGACTCTTCATTTTTGAAAGTTAGAAAACTGTAGTTGGGACGGTGAGAGGGAGATGAGCTTCCAATGACGAGATGACCGCGCTTGCTAGAGCTCGACATTTTGTGAAGGCAGGTTATACTAAGTGAAGTGAAGGATGAATGAGTGAAATAAGCTTCATAGGTGGCCAAATTATAGAGTTTTGGACATATCATACAATACGATCTAGGATAGTACTGTACGATGGGGCAATAATATTATCTGATAATTAGTTCAAAAAAGGTGGTCAACTCGTACAGTACGATGCATATCGTACAGAACGATTAAAAGGATTTCGATCATCCCGAGGGTCGTCGATACGACCTTTGACAAAAAGAGTCATATAGAATGAATAGGCGTTCGTATAGTATGAAATAGCTATTATATCATACCAACCACCTTTAAGTCATCCATTTCGCTGATGTGGATCGTACAGTACTAAGAGGAGGTATCATATAATACGATGAGCCATAAATGTCATACCAAATAGATTAAAGTCATCCCAATCCATTGCTAATGTGGCTCATACAGTACGAAGAGGAGGTATCGTACTGTATGGTGTACAATAATGTTGTAATGAATGGATTGAATAACCGTATACCTATATCATACAGTACGATGGTTATCATATAGTATAATCAATAGATATAATATTTGAGTCTAGGTTGTGATTTGTGTAGTTTTGATAAATCGTACAGTACAATAGTGGATCGTAAAGTATGATAAAGAACATGTCAATTTTCAATTTTTGTGTAGTGACTGTGTGATGATCAGGAACAGCGATGATCAGGAACAGCCTTAGAATTTTTTTTTTTTTTTTTTGAATTATGCATTAATGTCTATGACACTAAGTCTTGTCCTCAAAGTGCTAAAGGTGACATAAGCTAGTGTTTTAGTGAAGATGTCTGTCAATTGATCTCCTGTAGCTATGTGATGTAATTATATATCTCCTTTAGCAACATGATCTCTTATGAAATGGTGTCTAATGTCTATATATTTTGTTCAAGTGTTGAATTTGATTTTTAGAGATATAGATTTCACTTTTATTATCGCACATGATTGAGATGGTTCTACAGGTAATCCAAGATCAAGAAGTTGTTGTTTCAACCATAGTACTTGTGCAACACAACTTCCTACTGCAATATATTATGCCTCAACCATGAAAAGGGCTACCAAATTTTGCTTTCTTTTAGACCAAGAAACTAAAGAATGTCTTATGAATTGGCAGGTACCATAGGTGCTTTTTCTATCAACCTGACATCCTGTAAAATCAAAATCTGAGTACCCTAAGATTTCAAATGAAGTGTTATTCTTAGGATACCAAATTCCTAAGTTCGGGGTGCCTAGTAGATATCTAAGGATTCGCTTGACTGTAATTAAGTGAGACTCTTTAGGATCAGCTTAAAATGGGCACAAATGCACACACTAAACATTATATTCGGTCTACTGGCAATCAGGAAGAGGAGAGATTCAATCATTCCTCTATATGTTTTCTGGTCTACTGATTTTCCATTTAAATATAAGAGGACAGCTTGAATTCAGAGTGATGCTCTAGACAATTTTCCTCTTATTTGAACTGATCAGCCGAGACGATCGTGAGATCAATCTGGACGATCAAACCAATTTTTAATCATCCAGTTTGCATTCAGGGCGATGCTCTAGCCGATCTCGTGGGATTTGTACTGATCGGTCAGGGCGATTTACATATCATCCTGGACGATATAGTCGGCAATTTGCAATTAATAAGCTCTTTTGAATCTCTTCTATTTAAGAGCTCTTGTTCAACATTTTTGAACAATCTTTTGCTGTTGCCTTGACCTGAGAAGACCTTCTTTGGCTGCTGCCTTGACCTGAGAAGGCCTTGAGGAGAGAAAGAGAGAGAGGGAGAGAGAGAGGATCTTGTGAGGGGGAGCTTTTGAGGGGATTCACAAGGTTTGCTTCAAGGATCGCTCTGCTTCTTCGTCGTCTAGAATTTCTCATCCGTGGAAGGGTCGGTAGAGGTAAGGATTCAGCAATTAATAGTGGTTCTCTTGCAGCTTCAGGAGGAAGCAAAAGGAGATAGGTTCTCTGCCTTGCCGGGGTGGCCAAAAGAGGTTCTTTGTAAAGGCTTCTCTGCCTAGCTGTGGGGGCTAAAGGAGAGTCACGATTGTAGTGCAATACTCAGAGGGTGCCTCCGGGGAGTGGACGTAGGTCGAGTTGACCGAACCACTATAAATTTCTGTGTTCTTGTTTCTTGCTTCCGCACTTTAAATTTTCGCACTTATTTTTCTTGTGGTGTGATTTTGGTTTATAAGATTTTACTTCTTTGTGAAAAGAATATTTTTAAATACCAATTCACCCCCCTCTTGGTTAGCTTGGGCCAGTTTTATAGGACTTAACATCCCTAACAAACTTTCAAGTGGCATCAGAGCGGGATTCATAAAAATTAGTTTAAAAACTTTTTGAATTTTGATCCATGGCTAACTTTGGGAATCATAACACTATGGAAGGGTATTCTATTACCCGACCTCCCCTGTTCGATAACCTACCTTTCGATTTCTGGAAAACCTGCATGTCAACATTTTTATAATCTACTGATTATCGCATGTGGATGCTTATTAAAGAAGGTTATTCTCCACCTTCTCGTGAAAGATATTTAGCTCAAATTAATGTAAAATGTTTGAACTATTTTTTCTGTGCTTTAAAATCTAAGGATTACATACGTGTTTCTACTTGTTCAACTGGTAAAGAAATTTAGGATAAATTGTGCATCACTTATGAAGGCACTAATGAAGTTAAACAATCTCGTTTGAATTTCAAACTATGAAAAAGTAAACAAGATTTTGAGATGCTTGCCTTCGTCATATGATGCTAAAATCACTGCAATCACTGAATCTAAGGATTTGAACACTTATTCTATTGAAAACTTACTTGGCTCACTCATTTCTTACGAGCAAGGGGTGAATTAAAGAAATCTTGATGCAGGTGAGAAGAAGAAGGAGAAAATAATTGCATTGAAGGCACACAAATCTGACTTCGATTCTTCCGGGTCTGAGAGCGATGAAGTTGCCTTCATCACAAGGCAATTCAAAATCTTTTTAAGGAATAAGCAAAAGCATCATTGGAGAAAAGGTAAGGATCATAAATATTCTAAAAGATCTTCTGATGTCGTTTGTTATGAATGCAGGAAACCCGGACACGTGAGAACTGATTGCCCTACACTTAAAGATCACTCAAGCAAAGGAAAGGTGAGGAGAAATCTAAGCTAAGGAAGGACAAGATGAGAGTACAAAAAGCATTTTGGGCGGATTCTGCATCGGACTCATCGGAGACAGAACCAGAAGATGGGACATCGAAATTGTGCTTGATGGCGAATGACAGTCTTGATCAAGAAGAGGTATGTGAACTTTCCTATGATCAACTCCTTGAAATTTCTAAAAAGATTCATGCATCATATAGGAAATTAAAGAAAACACATGCTAGCTTGAAATTAGAATTCTTGAATCTACAAAAGGAGCATGAAATTTTGAATAAAGACCATCAAACAATTGATTCAAATCATAAGACTTTACTTGATGAATTTGATGAGTTAAATAAAAATGATCCACTGCATACCACACATGCATTGCATTCTTCTCTTCATAAGAAGGAACCCAAACCTGCTTGGGTTCCTAAATCTAACATTTGGTAATTTTGCAGGAGGGCTCTCACAAAAGGTCTCGTGAGAGTATGTGGTACATGAACAGTGGATGCTCTCGACATATGACTGGTGATGCCAATCAGTTTGTTATACTAGAGTCCAAAACTGGAGGCAAGGTTACTCTTGGAGACAACACCACCAAGAAGGTGGTAGGCGCAGGTATAATTGGTAATTCCAAGAACCTTATGATTGAAAATGTTTTGCTTGTAGATGGATTGAAGCACAATTTGCTCAGCATCAGTCAACTCTTTGACAAAGGCTTCATCGTGCAATTCTTTGCAAATTCATGCATTGTAAGTTTAAGTAATAACACTATTTTGCAGGAAAAGAGAATCAACAACATCAACATGCTTGATTTAAATAATATTGAATGTGCTGCTTCTTTTTGCTTAAAAATAATGATTGATGATTCATGGTTGTGGAATCAGAGACTTTGTCATGCAAGTATGAAAACCCTTAGGAAAGTGACCCAAAAAAACCCAGTTAGAGGTGTCCCCAAACTCAAGTTTTTAAAAGACCACCTTTGTGATGCCTGTTAACTAGGAAAGCAAGTCCACTCCACCTTTCACCCCATTAAGGACATTAGCACCTCTAGACCTTTAGAAGTCCTTCACATGGATTTGTTTGGACCCATTAGCACTGCCAGCTTGGGAGGGAAGTCTATGGATTTGTGATTGTTGATGACTACTCGAGGTTCACTTGGACTAAATTTCTTTCACATAAAAATGAGTCTTTTGAGGAGTTTAAGACATTTTCTACTTGGATTCAGAAAAAGCTATGTTGTGAGATCTTGACCATCCATAGTGATCATGGGGGAGAGTTTGAAAATAAAAAATTTGGTGATTTGTTTGAGGACAAGGGGATTAGCACAACTTCTCAGCTTCTCACACTTTGCCTTGAGATTGGAGATATTCTACAAGTCACCCCAAGGATTTGATCTTAGGAGACCCAGCTAATGGAGTTATGACTAGACATGGACTTAGGAAGGAGGTGAACCACTCTACCTTTATCTAAATGACTGAACCCACCACCATTAACCAAGCCCTTACTGATGAGTTTTGGATTTTAGCAATGTAAGAAGAATTGAATCAATTTGTTAGGAATAATGTTTGGGAGCTTGTAGAAAGACCTAAGGGACAAAGTGGGTCTTTAAGAATAAATTGAATTATTCATGAGTGGTGGTTAGGAATAAAGCAAGATTGGTGGCTAAGGGGTATAATCAAATAGAAGGGATAGACTTTGAGCAGACTTCTACCCCTATAGCTAGATTGGAATCCATTAGAGTGCTATTAGCCTTTGCCTATTATAAAGGATTTAAGCTTTTTCAAATGGATGTCAAGAGTGCCTTTTTACATGGGGAAATAAAAGAAGATGCGTTTGTAGAGCAACCCTCAGGTTTTTAGAGTTCCTAATTTCCAAATCATGTTTTTAAATTAAAAAAGGCTTTGTATGGGTTAAAGCAGGCACCAAGAGCTTGGTATGAGAGGCTTAGCACATTCTTACTAGAGAGGGAGTTTGTCAAGGGGAGCGTAGACACCACCCTTTTTCTTAGGAGAGTTGGAGATGATTTACTCATTGTTCAGATTTATGTGGATGATATACTCTTTGGATCTTCTAATAAGAAATTATGTGATGATTTTTCTAAAACAATGAGTAGAGAGTTTGAGATGAGTTTGATGGGAGAGTTTTCCTATTTTTTGGGGTTTAGCATAAAATAATTGGAGGCTGGAACCTTTTTAAATAAAAAAAAAATACATAAAGGACATTTTGAAGAAGTATGAGATGGACAAAGCTAAGCCAATTAACACTCCCATGACCTCTAGTGCTCCATTGGATAAGGACCCAAGTGGTAAGTCTGTTGATCAAAAGAAGTATAGAGGAATGATTGGATCTTTACTTTACTTGACTGCGAGCTGACTTGATATTATGTTTAGTGTTTGCCTTTGTGCTATATTTCAAGCTGACCCTAAGGAGTCCCATCTAACTGCAGTTAAGAGAATTTTTAGATACCTTTAGGGGACACAAGGCTTAGGGATTTGGTACCCTAGGCACAACACTTCTTTTGAGATTATTGGATTTTCAAACTCTGATTTTGCAGGATGCAAGGTGGATAGAAAAAGCACTTCAAGAACTTGTCAATTCATAGGACAGTCTTTAGTCTCTTGATTTAGTAGGAAATAAAATTCTGTTGCACTTTCCACTGCTGGAGCTGAGTACATTACTCTTGGAAGTTGTGTGGCCCAAGTCCTTTGGTTGAAACAATAGGTATTGGATTTAGGATTACCTGTAGGCACCATCTTAATATTTTGTGACAACACTAGTGTCATTTGCATATCTAAGAATCCTATCCAACATTCAAGGACTAAGCACATTGATATTAGGCATCACTTCATTAGAGATCATGTGACTAAGGGGGACATTAAGTTATGTCATGTGACAACTGAAAATCAACTGGCTGACATCTTTACTAAACAACTGGCCTTCGACACTTTCAACTCTTTAAGGACCAGATTGGGTGTGATTGTCATAAATGCATGACTTTGATCTTTACGTACTTTCTTTTTGTTCTTTCTCTTTTTTTTTTTTTTTTTTTTTTTTTTTTTTTGACTTTGATCTTTACGTACTTTCTTTTTGTTCTTTCTCTTTTTTTTTTTTTTTTTTTTTTTTTTTTTTTTTTTTGCTTGTTTTCCTTCCTTTTTATTCTTTTGTTTCTTTTTGTTTATTTTTGTTTGTTTGTTTTTAGTATTTTTTTTAAATCATTACTAATATGATATCGTATGCCTTGTCTTAGTTTTTGAAAATTTGTAGTCAATGGTTGGCATCTCTTAAATCCATTAGATGGTTAAAATATTATGTTGATTGTGTCTCTTTCTTTAGCATATTATAGTCGCATAGTCTTCTTTTCTAATCAAAATCCATTGGTTCTTGATTCTGTTTTGTGAATTGTTCTTCCCTATGTTAGAAAGAGAGCTCCTATTCTCTAATATCTAGAAGATATACTCACAACTAAGCACTTTTTAAGAGTTGTAAAAAATATGGAGCTTGCAAAAAAAAAAATTTGGCCAATGATGCCAACAAAAGATGCGCAAAGACGCCAAATTGAAAATCTGTAAAAAAAGATGCGCAAAGCGCCACTCAATTGACAAGAGGCATAAAATGAGCCCATAAAAAGCAAAGCTCTCCTCTCTTTTCAAATCTCTTAAAAACTTAGAAGTGTTCATATACCAAAGGCTTGAGTGTGATGGGTTTGCGATTATGATAAATTTACTTTGGTTCATTATTTATATAAGGTTTTTTTTTTAATCAATTGATGAATAGATCTTTTGTACTCATATATAATTGATTTTTTTAGTTAGGTCATTGATTTCAAAAGATGATTCTACCCTAAAAGAACGTTCGAGCTTAGGGTAACCATGATCGGATATTCTACCATTTTTTGGATTTTTCGTGTTGTTAACTCATCAACTCACAAGCTTTTAAAATCAATCACATAGAATGCTACATCATATTCATGCTTTGAAAAAAAAAAGAGGAGGAGAGATTATTTTGGTTTGTTTTTCTTAGTTCCCTCATGTTTTTTTTTGAGATGTCAAAAGGAAGAGAAATATAGGATGACTTGCATAATTTTAAAAGTGTTTTGCCATCATCAAAAAGGGGGAGACTGTTGCAAATCTATTTTCATGACTTATGTTTTGATGATTGACAAACACTATTGATTCTCTTGGACTGCCTGTTACTTCTAACTTTTCAGGAATCGAAGATCAGACGAACAAACGAAGCTATCTCAAGATTGCGTAGGTTTAGGATTGAGTCAGTCTGTACTTTGTTTTTTTCTCTTCTTGAGTCTATTTGTAACGTTTAAAGAGACTGATGCTAAGTAACCCTACAAACACACTTGAGAGACTTAGAATTTCTATTTTTACTCAAATCGGCCAGGACGATATTTATATCATCCTGGACAATCGGGCTCAAAATAAAAAATCTAATCATGGGTTCTTAATTAAGGCAGCCATCATTGGCCAATCGGCCTGGACGATACGTGTATCAGCCAAGACGATAAGCTCAAAATAGAGAGAAATTGCCGCCATAAACAATTAAGGTATTCTGTAGTTTTGGGTAATCGACTAGGACGATCTTGGATCGGCTTGGACGATATTCACAAATTATGCCTTAATTAATCAGATAATCAAGGAAGTAATTAAGGATGATTAATACGATCATATCATCCTAGATGATCTATTCAAAAATCTTAGTTACTTCTGGGTGATAAATATCGGCCAGCACAAATTCAACGCAATGTGCTGGACGATCGGGATCGGACAGCTTGAATTCAGGGCGATGCTCTAGACGATCAGACATCTTGAATTCAGGGCGATGCTCTGTATGATTTTCCTCTAATTTGAACTGATCGGTCGGGACGATCGTGAGATCGTCTTGGACGATCAAGCAAATTTTCAATCGTCCAGTTTGTATTCAGGGCGATGCTCTGGCCGATCTCATGGGATTTATACTGATCGGCCAGAACGATTTACATATCATCCTGAATGATATAGTCGGCAATTTGCAATTAATGAGCTCCTTTGAAGCTCTTCTATTTAAGAGCTCTTGTTCAACATTTTTTAATAATCTTTTACTGCTGCCTTGACCTGAGAAGACCTTGATGAGAGAAAGAGAGAGAGAGAGAGAGAGAGAGAGAGAGAGAGAGAGGATCTTGTGACAGGGGGAAGCTTTATGAAGGGGAATTCACAAGGGTTGCTTCAAGGATCGCTCTGCTTCTTCTTCGTCTAGAGTTTCTCATCCGTGGAAGGGTCGGTAGAGGTAAGGATTCAGCAACTGATAGTGGCTTTGCCAGCTTCAGGAGGAAGCAAAAAGAAGATAGGTTTTTGCCTTGTCGGGGTGTAAAAAAGAGGTTCTTTGTAAAGGCTTCTCCGCCTAGCTGTGGGGCTAAAGGAGAGTCATGATTGTAGTGCAATACTCGGAGGGCGCCTCCGGGAGTGGACGTAGGTGGAGTTGAACGAACCACTATAAATTTATGTGTTCTTGTTTCTTACTTCCGCACTTTAAATTTCCACGCTTATTTTTCTTGTGGTGTGATTTTGGTTTATGAGATTTTACTTCTTTGTGAAAATTGTTTTTTAAAATACCAATTCACCCCCCCCCCCTCCCCCCCTCTTGGTTAGCTTGGGCCAGTTCTATAGGACTTAACATCCCTAACGAACTTTCACTATCCATTTCATATTTTTTTAGAACATCCTTAATGTATTTTATTTGGCTAAGAAAAGTTTCATTATCCATTTATTTTACACTAAAGCTAAGAAAGTAATTAAGATCTCCCATCAAGCTCATTTCAAACTCATTACTCATTATTTTTGAAAATTTATCACATAAATTTTTATCTAAAGATCTAAATAGAATGTCATCAACATAAATCTAAACAATGAGAATTTCATCTTTAACCTTTTGTATAAAGAGTGTAGTGTCCACACTACCCTTAACAAATCCTCTATCTAGTAAGAATGAGCTAAGTCTTTTATACCGGGCTCTAGGTGCTTGCTTTAACTCATAAAGTGCATTTTTTTATTTGAATACAAGATTTTGAAATTGTGAACTTTCAAATTCAGGGGGGGGGAGTTACTCAACATAAATATCCTCCTTGATTACCCGTTCAAAAAAGCATTCTTTACATCCATTTGATATAGTTTAAAACTTTTGAAGCAAGAAAAAGCTAAGAGCACTCTTATGGCTTCTAGTCTAGCTACTAGGGAAAAGGTTTCTTCAAAGTCTATTCTCTCAAATTTGGTTGTACCCCTTTGCTACTAGTCTAGCTTTATTTCTTTTTATGGTTCTTGAGTCATTCACCTTATTTTTAATAACCCATTTTGTTCCAACTACACTCTATTCTTTAGGTCTCTTGACTAACTCCCAAACATCATTCCTGATGAATTTATTTAATTCCTCTTGCATTTCTAGGATCCAGAATTCATCTCCTAAAGCTTGATCTATACTAGTGGGTTCTATCATATAAATGAATATTTAATGACTAACCCCCTTCCTAAGTCTATGCCTAGTTCTCACACCTTTCAATGGGTCTCCAAAATTTAATTCTTTAGGATGACTAAAAGAGTATCTCCATTCTCTAGGCAAATCTTCTTGAGGTTCTACTTTTTCTCCTAGGGTCATAGTTTCTACTCCTTGAATTGCCTCTATTTCATCTTCTTCAATTTTAGATTCAGAGGGCTTATCTTATTCATCAAATACTACATGAGTGGACTCTTCTACAATTAGGGTTCTCTTATTAAAGATTCTATAGGCCTTACACACATATGAATAACCTAAGAAGACACCCTCGTCAGACTTGGGATCAAATTTTTCTAAGGGAAGTTTGCCGTTGATTAAGATAAAGCACTTTCACCCAAAAACATGTAAGTGTGAAAGATTTGGTATCCAACCCTTAAGGAGTTCATAAGGAGTTTTATTAAGCTTTGCCCTAATATTCACCCTATTTAGGATGTAACACACCATGTTAACTGCATCTACCCAAAAATATCTAGAAAAAGTATACTCAGCTAACATTACCCTAGTAGCTTCTATCAATGTTCCATTCTTTCTTTCTGCTATTCTATTTTGTTGAGGAGTTCTAGGGGCTGAGAAATTATGCTCTATTCATATCTCTTGATAGAATAATTGAAATCTTTCATTTTGAAACTCTCCACTATGATCACTATGGATTATTGAGATTTCACATCCTAATTTTTGTTGAATCCAAGTGGAGAATATCTTAAATTTCTCAAATGACTCATTTTTATGTGCTAGGAATCTTACCCAAGTGAATCTAGTGAAGTCATCTACAATAACAAATCCATAATTTTTCCCACCTAGGCTAGCTATGCTAACGGGTCCAAATAAGTCCATATGAAGGATTTCTAATAACCTATAGGTGATCACATCTTTGATTGAATGAAAGGATGATTTGATTTGTTTTCCTAGTTGGCAGGCATCGCATAGATGGTCCTTAGTGAAGTCTAACTTAGGTACGCCTCTAACTAGGTTATTCTAAGTGATGTTTTTAAGTGTTTTCATACTAGCATGGCATAGTCTCCTATGTCATAGCCACGAGTCATTTACTATTATTTTTAAGCAAAATGAATTTGAACTATCAATGCAATCGAGATCTAACATGTAAATATTATTCAATCATTTTTTTTCTAAAATAAGTTTATTATTTAAACTAATCAGGCATTTGTTAGAAAGAAATTTTATTTCAAAACCCTTATCACATAATTGACTAATTCTTAGTAAGTTATGATTTAAATCATCAACTAATAAAATATTTTCAATTAAAAAAATCTTAGCATTACCAACAATACCTGAGCCCGCCACTTTCCTAGTGGCGTTGTCTCCCAATGTCACGCTGCCTCCGATCCTAGTCTCCAGTAAAATGAACTTCTTCATATCTCCAATCATATGTCATAAGAAACCACTATCCAGGTACAACATGCTCTCACTAGGACTATTGTGAGAGTACCCCTACAATTTCATTCAAGGGTTAGATTTGGAAACCCAAGGGAGTTTGAGTTCCTCCTTATGCTTGCATGAATGAGATGTATGCATAATATGCTTTGATGGATGCAATTTAGGTCTCCATACTAGGTGTATCCTATGGTAAATCGTGCATGTGCAGGCTATGTGATCTAGCATGCCATGAGAGAAGTACCTAACACCGGGAAATGGGTTCACTAATCTATGTGGGTGGTGATGCCTCCTCCTAAAGTTATGTGATGCATGTAGTGCTGGGGGTTTGCTAGATTGGGCTAATGTGGATAATGTCTTCTCTTTTTTAATTCCTTGATTTTTTCTTTAAATGTGTTATTTTGATATATCAATCTGTCAACTTCCCATTTCAACAGATGCTCATTGTGATCTAACTCCAAAGCAAGTTTGTCTAGTCTATCAAAATCCTATTCTAGTTCAATATGCATTGTTTTTAACGATTCATATGCTTCTGTTAATTCAATATGCTTCTTATTTAATGAATTATACTCATCAAGCAGGGACATATGATCTCTATCTAAATCAAAATTTTATCTAACTAAGTTAGCATGCTCAGTTTGTAAAGTACTAAAATAAATATTAAGACTAGCATGCATCTTTTTTAACTTCCTATACGAGTCATGGATTTTTTTTGGAAATAAGTAGTAAATCTTTATATGAAAGTTGACATACCTCATCTTGATCTGATTGATCAAGATTATTATTAGCCATCAGACACAAATTTGTTACCTCCTCCTCTACTTCTTCTTCTAACGATTCTAAGGCAGAGTCGGCCCAAAAAGGCTTTTTATGTCTTCATCTTCCCCTTCTTATATTTAGCTTTGTCCTCGCCTTTTTCCTTAGCTAGTTAACTTTTTAAGTTGGGGAAATCAGCTCGAAGGTAACCTGGTTTCCTGCACTCAAAACAAATTATATTAGATAAAAATTTAGTAGTTCTCGAGCTTATACCTTTATTCCAGTTATTCTGATGACGCCTTTATTTTCTTTTTAAAAAGATCTTAAATTATCGGGTCATCAAGGCTATGTCATATTCTTCTTCCGCTGTAGAACTTTCAATTTTTATGTTATTTACTTTCAATGCCATCATCTGCTCCTTATTTTCACCTGCATCACTTTACCTTTGACTCACTCCTTGCTCGTATGCAATGAGTGACCCAAGAAAATTATTAATAGAATAAACATTTAGATCTTTAGATTTAGTACTGGCAGTAATTTTAGCATCATAGAAACTAGGTAAGCATCTAAGAATCTTGTTAACTTTTTCATAATTTAAAATTTCTTTACCTAATGCATGCAAGGTTATCATGATTTGGGTGAACCTAGTGTACATGTCAGATATTATTTCACTAGGTTTCATACATAAGAGTTTATAATCAACCAATAGAATGTTAAGTCTAGATTGTTTAACATAACTAGTTCCTTCATACGTGATGCACAGTCTATCCCAAATCTCCTTACTAGAAGCACAGGTAGATACCTTCATATAGTCCTCAGATTTTAAAGCACAAAAGAAATAATTTAAGCACTTCATATTTAACTGAGCCAATTCTCAATCATCATTACTCCATTCATTAAAAGGTACTTGAGTTTTCACTCCATTCATAAGTTGAAACGGTGCAATGTAACCATCATTGAACAACATCCACATACGATAGTCTATAGACTGTAAAAAAGTAGACATTCTAATTTTCTATAAATCCAACGGGATATTGTCAAAAAGAGGTGGATGGGTTATTGAATAACCCTCTGAGGTATTACGATTACCAAAATGAGACATGATCAATCTGCAAGGTTTTCTAAAATGCTATTTTTGAAACCCCATTCTAATACTAATTAATATTACGAGATGCACCAAGAGGGGGGTGAATTGAAAAAAAATTGTTGCAATAAAAAATCCAAAATAGGAATTCTAACATTTTTGTGTTTTTAAAATTTAAATAGGAAAATTTAAATAATGCGGAAGCGAGTGCTTGATACACAATTTGCAACAACAAATTTCATAATGATTTTCACCAAGTAATTATAATGAAAATAAAGTGCAAGCGAAAATAAAAAGCAGTAAAGGAAAAATCACACCAGAGATTTTAAAAAAAAATAGTCACTTAACCTACATCCACTCCCTAGAGTCCTCCACTTCGGGAATTTCATTACTAAATAATAGTTCTACTTTTACCCCCTCGGCAAGGCGGAGAAGGCCTTACAAACCTCACTTTTACCAACCCAGCGTGGCGAAGTGCCAAGCGCTTTGTCACCCTCTTGGCGATGGTAGCGTACCTTCTCCTTTTTCTCCCTCCTAGAGAAGGTAGAGTACCTTAGAGGATATGGATGTAGAAGATTCTCCACCTCAGAGAGCCTCCCACAAGATCTTCTCGAGCCATAGGAGGAGCAAAGTGCAGCAAGCTTGGAGCAACCGTGTGATCTCTCTCACACTCCTTCTCCCTCTCCAAGCCCACCTTCTCCTTCCTCTCTTAAACCCAAAAATCCTCTCAAGAGCTCTCTTCCAAAGAATCCCTCTTTAATCACGTTCCTATCTCTTAGTCACACAATCCAAAAAACAAAAGTTTTTATACTTAAAATGGGCTCCAAAAAATCCTAAAAATTTCAAATTGGCCATTATTATCATACATTACGATTGAATATCATACAATACGAATAGTACAAAATGGCCTTCATCCTAGTACAAAAGTTTACAAATAAGACAAAATTTTTAAATACAATCATACATTATGATATAAACTTGTATCGTATGATATAAAAAACCCTTCTGTTCGTACAGGATGATTATCGGGATGACGAAAACTCTTCTCTATACATTATAAGGTATGACCTACTTTGTACAGTATGATTAGTTAAAATTAAGGGATCACCCAGTATGAAGTCTAGGATGATCAAAAATAACCTCGATTGATGGTACATTTCGAACAGTATCATACATTATGCTAAGCAATCATAAATTAATCCTTTAAATATCTACTAATCACGGGCTTATTTTAAGTAAGTATTCAAAATAAGTTGAACAGTATGAATTGAGTTGTGTATTATGAACGATTACTAAACTTACTTAAATTAATTTGGTGGTTAGGGTTTTTGATTAGTAACACATTGTATAGTACGATATCCATCCTATAAGACAACTTATTCACAGATAGCCATTTCAGTCAAATCAGATCGTACAGTATGATATAAACTCATACAGTATGATAAACAGAGAAAAAAATATACATTTTTAAAACCCTCTCCCCCTTTGTTTGTGCATGGTTGCTCAATTTTACATGCAATTTGTAGCCAAACTAAAGAAAAGAAAAAATAAAAATAAATAAAAAATTATAACGTTATAAACTCACACACTACTCTACCTAGTCTTGAGTCTTTTTGTTGTCCTCAGTAACTTGTGATCTCCTTGAAATGTTATTACTCACAGACAAGATCAGAAATCAAAAGTATTCAATGAACAGTAATTCAATCGACATTATTTATCATCATCAAAATCTCAGACTATGGGTCATGGATTGCAACATATATATAATATGACACTTTTATTTAAGTGCCTTAAGAAATATTTATTAAGTCATATTTTATTTTGCACTAATTAACAGTGATTTGGCATGAAGATAAAAATATGGGATAAGTTATACTTATGATGTCCGCTTCTTCTTGTTCGTCTCCTTCAACTATTCGCCTCATTCACTTCTTCTAGGGTTCTCTATAGCCTGCTTCTTCTTGTTTGCTTCTTCTCTTTCGCCTCCTCCAATTATGATGGTCGCATCAACTAAAATTCTTTTAATCACTAGGTTTATTCCTTTAAATGTCGAATGCCATTGTCTAGGGTTCAAAAAAATTTTCTTTCTTTTTTTAATTTCTAGGGTTCTTGAGATTCTCTTCTTTTGATATTTAGGGTTCTTGAGATTCTCTCAATTTCAAAATGACCAAATAAAAGGCTACTTTTGTACATTACTAAAAGGTAAATATTCAATTAATCTTAATGTTCATCCAAACATTGGTCTGGTTTTAGTTCTCTTTATTTTCTTGTTCGATTGATCACTTCCTATTTATATCAAAAAGACTACCTACTACTTTAGAATTTATACTTTGCTTTAGTTGACTTGATTTTAGTTTCATGATAGCAATACATTAATTTTTTTTATTACAATTTAAAATACCCTTACAACTGAAAATTTGTTCCGGGGGCGCTGCCCCCAGAAACCCCCCCAAAGGGCGCTGCTCCATGACCCCATGACCTAACCGGGCAGGTCCATCCCCGCTAGGGGGCCCTACCCCCCTGGAACCCTAGCCATATAATAGTTTAAAAGACCAATTTTGAGAATTTGGACTAAAACTTTATATTTAAATAGAATCACATTTTGTGCTAATACACTGAATGCGAAAAAAGACTAGCGTACATTCTTTTTCATTTGCTAAAAAAGCTCACCTGGAACCAAATTAATGCAAGCTATAATTATGCACCATTTCTTTATTGAAGTTATCAATGTGAAAGTGATGGAGACTCAAAGTTCATTTATAAAGAAATTGTTAGTAAACTACCTACCAAAACTATTCTTAAACAGTTCAACTATCACCTAAGATAATAGTTGAATAAGCTTTATGTTTGACAACAAAAGGTAAGGAGACATTGTTCTAAAAGATTAGAATAATTTTGCAATGGATAACTTACATAGGTGTTGATTTACCTCATAAAGCTTCAGAT
Source organism: Dendrobium catenatum (assembly GCF_001605985.2). Taxonomy (NCBI): domain Eukaryota; kingdom Viridiplantae; phylum Streptophyta; class Magnoliopsida; order Asparagales; family Orchidaceae; genus Dendrobium; species Dendrobium catenatum. The sequence continues at coordinate 559,207 of NW_021319137.1, read as the reverse complement.
GTTATGTTTGAAGTAATTGGGAAGGATATCTCTTATAAACTCCGGAGGTCTCCACACCACAAAGCTAGTAGCTTCTTCTTCTCAAGACACTATGTGATCAGTGGATGGATCATAAATAAGTTGATAAGTTTTAGTGAGAAATGAGGTAGGAAATGATTTTTTATACTCTATAGAGATCATCATCTCCCTACATATTTCCACAAATAAGGTTGTAGGTTCAAAGCAATAAGAGAGCAACGGTCTTTTTTTGAGGATTTGGCATAAAAGTATCCCTTCTATTATTGCTACTTTCATTTGGAGAATTTTATATAAATTTATTCCTACGGATGACAATTTGATCAAAATAGGTTTTGTTCTTCCTTCTAAATGTTAATGTAGTTTTCACTCTGAGAGTATGCATCATGTTTTTGTTTCTGGCCCACTTGCCATTAAAACTTGGTGTTATTTTGATGATACCTTCAAATTAAATTTTTTTAATGTGAATATGTCTATTCCTACTCTTCTCAATGCTTGGTTTGTCAATTCTAAAGGTCATATTAGAAATGTTACCCCTTCCCTGATTTTATGGTTTCTTTGGTTGGAAAGAAACAAATCTCTTTTTAATGGCATTAAAATGGATTTTCAAAGGGTTATTAAGAATGTGAAGGATAAACTGCTTAATTTGTTTTCTGTTAATTTACTTTCTTTTAAAGATTTCAAGTTTTCTTATGACGATGCTTCTGATTTAGGGATTAGGAAGGAGTTTATTTTCTCTCTCCTTTTCCTCGCTCTGTCTCTTTAGTTAAACCTAATGTGGGTTGCTTCAAGCTGAATGTTGGTATTGATAATGTTAGTCCTAAAATGGGGTTTGGTAGTATTATTAGATATTGCCTTGATAATGTTATTCTTAGCTTTGTGGGGTCTATTCATAATGGTAAACCTCTTATTGCTCTTCTTACTTCTATTCTTTATGGCTTAAGATGTTGTATGTCCCTTGACATTGCTAGCATTACTATTGATACCGAGCCCTCTTTTATTATTCAATGTCTTTTTAATGATGTGGATTCGATTTGTGAAGTTGAGGCTTTTTATATTGTTAGGGATATTAAGCATTTAATGGTTTTCATCTCTGTTGATACTTCTAATGTTCTTAAGGAAGGTAATGCTTGTGTGATATCGTTAGCTCAGTTTGGGGCTAGGATTGATTGTTTTATGGACATTATGGATTCCAATGCTCCTGCTCCTCTAAAAGACCTTTTAAGATTAGACAAGATATCCTTTCCTTATCTTAGAATTTAATTTTCTTCCATGTGTTTTCTATTTCTTTTGATTTGCCCACCTATGCTGGTTGGTTTGGGTTTGTGGAGTCTTATCTGGGTTTTTATCTGGTTGAGTTCCTTTGCCTTGCTTTCTCAATGTTGGTGGATTTCTTTTGGTTATGTTGTGGTTTTTTTTAGTTGAGCGATGATTGCAACCTCCATTTGATGGGTGACCTACTTGTTGCTCTCCTCCTTTTGGTTTTGAGTGGGCTGGCTTTTGTTGGCTTCTTGGCTTACTGGGGTTGGCTTTTTTAGGGCTTGGTGGTTGCTTTTATTTTGCTGGAGCATTAATGGGCTTTTGGCTCGATCAATGATGGGTTCTTACTAGTGGTAATTTTCTTCTCTGTTAAGCTTTTTGGATGCTTTAAGATTTCTTTTTTGAATTTTTGGGACTCTAGCAGGGTGGGGAATTACTGTTTGGCCAGGTCTTGTTGTGTTTCCTATGTACACTTCTTTGAGTTTCCCTCAAGTAAAGACACTGACCTTATAGGAAGAGGATGCACGATCACAAACCAACTGTATGTAGAAAACCCTATCACACACTATCTTGTCCCATAAGATTTTTCTCCCTTAAAATCTCACTTCTTAAACTCTCTCTCCAAAGCAATTTTCCCTCTTCAAATCCTATCTTATAAAAACTTTCAATCAGAAAAATTAGCAAAGATCTCCTAAATGTATTGGGAGAAGTATTTAAAGGATGGCTAAAAAACTATAAAATTTTAATTCTGTCTCTTCTACATTTACAGTATGATCGAGGATCGTACACTAGATTAGCTCAATTTATCTAGTTAGTATTTTACCATGGAAATAGGTCCTATATTATTAGTTTAATTTCTTAAAAAGATCACCCAAATATGATTTCAAGATTATTTGATTTGATTATTTCAATTGAATAGGATTTTTGTCTAGTATGGTTGGTGGTGATTAAATATCATCCAAGGAGCAAATCAGATCATATAGTATGATCTTAAGGATCAATTAAACCTATTTTAATTGCATAATTATAGGATTAGATTAGGCAATATTTGTTGATATCATATCATACAATGGGTATCATACAGTATGATTAGTTCGTATTTTAAATTTTAAAATATTGCCTAAATCAAGATTGGTGGCAAGAATCTCAATTTTTACTAATCCTACAGTATGATGTGAATCATATAGTATTATGTGAATCATACAGCATGATTCATTCTAATTTAAATTAATTTAATTTCCTTCTTAATTAATTATGATTTTTACTCAGATCATATAGTATGATATAGATCATACATTATGATCTTTATAGAATTCAAATTACTTTATTTTCCTCTTGGTGTATATGTGCACAGTTGCCAAGCTACTATACACCTTTTATAGGACTCATGGCTCAAAAAAATAATAATTAAAAAAATAAAAATACAAACACTTTGCAAAAACATCAAACCTATTCTACCCAGTCTTGAGACGAGCCTTTATTAAGGTGTATGATGTACTAGAAATGTTAGTGAACACAATACAAATATCCAATAATAATGTCAGGAGAACTAAAATATAAACTCAATAATATTTGTTATCATAGAAATTATAAGTTTGGGATCCTAATTTGCAACAATATCACCCTTTTTTATGATGACAAATATTATTTGTTTAATTTATAAGTTAATTTGATTGTCTCTTATTCTTCCCCTTAGTAATTTTTTGTAAACATTGGTAGATATATGTTTTTTTTTTAATAATATAAAAAATCAACAAGCACAAGAGTAATAATATAAAGAAAACTAAACACAATAAATATATTTTATAAATAATAAATATACATTCTACTCCCCCATTTGAAATCACCAAAATGGAGAAAATAAAGACAACCCAAAAACAAATAAAATACAACAAAGGAAAAAATAATAGAAAATGATAAGAACCCCACAACATAAAGACACTCAGAAGTAGGAGGGACTCGAATCAGGTGATTGTGGCTAGAAGTACTAGTGAAGGGTAGAAAATTTATCTCTAAACTAGGCTCGACCATCCTCGAACAGCTGCTAGTATTGCTGATAGAGTAGTTCATGCTATTGGTAAAGCTACTCCCATTACTTATTAGACCCTTGATAATATGTGATTGTTTGCATCTCAAGTCGGTCTAGTCACTCCAGTATATATTTGTAGTCATGAGTAGAAGCTGGTGCTAGAGTTCCCCCTGCCTCTAGCTCAGGATCCACCACAAAACATCTATGGTGATGTCTATCACTATGGAGGATGTGAAAGGAGCTATTGGAGTTGAGGATTAGAAGGTGATCAGGTGGCGTAGGATATTCCAGGTTATATTTGGATTCCATAATATAAGCTATTAGGTGAACTAGTGCTATATTTTTCTTATGTTTATTCCAAGGATCACGAATGCTTGTCAATTTTTTAATATAATAGATAATCAGGTTTACGGCATTGAAATTAGTTTTTAACATAATAAAATAAGTGACTAGGGATGGAAGAGGTATGATATTGACCCTATCGCCTGCTTTAGGAATGATTGTGTTATGAATGATATATTAGATTATGCGAGTATCTTAAACTAGGGTGCAAACTAAAGCTGCATGAACATTCAGTGGAGTATCACTTAAAGTTAGATTTTCTTAGGTCCAATCATTATCCGGAATAAAGGTAATGGATTGTGCATTAAGGCTAGTAATGGAGAGATATAGGATTTAGTCAAAATCTTTATAGGCAATTTCTACAAGTCTCCTACAAATAAAAGATTGTAGGGCAATCATATCACTTTTGACTCTAATATTGGCAAAAAATTCAAAGAGAAATTTGTAGTTGAAGGGAAAAGCTAAGGTTAGAATGAAGTGGAGATTGGTGTTAATAAAGATATTTAAAAACTAAAAGTTAAGGATCTCCAAGTTGATGACTTTATAGGGAGTTATCTTGATAGCCTTGTACTAGTGGTAGGCCTCTTCATCAGTGGTTTCATGAAATTGAGGGTCGACAAGATGTCTAGAGGAGTTTCCTGCTAGTGCCCCATAATGCTTTCCTCTATCCATTTGAGAATGAAGAGCAATAGATTAGGAGAGAAGAAAAAGGGATGGTGTTGTGACTGAAAGCACTTAGACTTCCCTCTCCTTAAATAGATTTCTTGGCCATCGTACATTATGATCTCCATCATAAAGTACAATCCAAAAAGTTAATTTATCTAGGCCTATTAATTAAAAAGATTATTGTAATCGTAAAATATAATTAGAATCATACCGGATGATCTTTGTTAAATCCATCATCCAGAGGAGCCATCCTGTACGATCTTTAACTAATACATCATGCAGTACAAGCATGTATTTATACAGTATGATTGGGAACTAATATCCAACCGACTGAATTGATTTTATCTAACAGCTAATGATATGTGAATCATATAATACTAAGTAGATGGTAGTACAGTACGATAATTAATTATTAGTTAGATCTGGACCATTGATTTTATAAGCAGTGAGGATGTGTAGATAGGTGAAGATCATATATTACGAATTAGGTTCATACAGTAAGATATGAGCATTTTTTTTACCTTTTTATTTTTAAAAATAGATTCTTATGAGAATATCAAGGAACTTCTACTAGCTAGAGTTATCAAACAAACAAAATAAAAATAATAAGAAAAATAAATAAATAAACTCAATAGAAATGGATATAAAAAAATAGATTATTGCACACATTGTTAATTTCACTCTACCTTGAATCAAGCAAGAATATCAATGACACCTAATCTAGTTCTCAATGTGCAAAAGGTATCATAATTTAGGGGTTTGGCAAAAATGTTTGCCAATTGATTTTTAATGGCTACAATATGTAGTTATATATCTCCATTTGTTATATGATATCTAATGAAATGATGTCTAATATCTATATGCTTAGTGCGGGAGTGTTGAATTAGAATTTTAGAAATGTAAATTGCACTAGTGTTATTACACATGATTAGTGCCTACAGATAGTCTAAGGTTTATGATTTGTTGCTTCAACTATAAGACTTGAACAACATAGGTATATATTCTACCTCAATGATGGATAGGGAAATTGAATTTTGCTTCCTACTAGACTATAAAACTAATGATTCTATTATGAATTGATAGGTTCCAGAGGTACTTTTTCTATCTACCTTACACCCTTTAAAGTCTGAGTCTGAATATCCTATAATTTTAAATAATGAGCTATGTCAAAGTTACCAGATACCTAAGTTTTGGGTGCTTAAAAGATATACAAGAATTCTCTTAACTAGAATCATACGGGATTCCTTATGATAAGCTTGGAATTTAGCACAAAGACATACACTAAACATGATACTAGGTTTACTAGTAGTTAAATATAGAAATGATCCTATTACCCCCTTATACTCTTCTAATCTATAGATTTTCCATTTTTATCCTTATATAATTGAATGGTAGAGCTCATGGGTGTATTTATTGCCTTAACACCTTCCATCTTATACTTCTTTAGAATCTTCTTGATGTACCTGATTTAGCATCTTCCATTTCATACTTATTTATATTTAGGACCATGGTCAGTGGGAATTATTGGTTAGAAAGACTCAAGTTAGGTGACTTGATTATAGTCGTGTAATGGTGGTCCGAAGACAATAGTCAAGCTATTATTATCTAAGGATTGCAGTTTGACAATCTTGGTTTAAGGGTCATAATCAGGCGACTGTGGTCTGAGGATGGAAGTTGGTCAATAGTGGTTTAAGGATGGTACTCGAGAGATGGTGGACTGTAGATCATATGACAATCTAGGAGGTTGAAAAGACTATGGTTTGGCAACTAAGCATGAAGGAATGTAATCAAGAAAGGGTTGTCTAAGGACCATAGTTAGTAGGAAATAGAGGTAAGAAGGATCATAGTCAAGAAAATAAGATTGAAGGACTATAATTGGGTGATAATAATTTAAAGATTGTAGTCAAATATTAGAGGTCCACGGACCATAGTTGGCGGATAATGTTGATCAAAGGGTGGTAATTAGGGGGAGATATTAGTCTAAAGAATAGCAGTCAAACAATTGAGGTTAAATGATAATGGTTTGAGGAACATAGTTAGATAATGGCAGTCTAAGGATCATAGATGGTGGGTGATAATGGTTTTATGGTAGAACATAGCTTGTGAAAGGTCTGAAGAAGTGTGGAAGTTTGGTGTTTGGTAGAAATCTGACGATAGGCATAAATCTAATATCGGAGAAGTCCGATGAAAGTTCAACATTGGGTAGAAGTCTAATGAATGACAGAAGTCCAGCATTAGGTAGAACTACGGTGAAAGTCCGGTGACTAGTAGAAGTCTAGTAATAAGCAAATGCCCAGCATCGGATAGAATTTTGATGATGGATAAAAGTACGATGATGGGCGGAAGATTGGTGTCGGGTAGAAGTCTGATAAAAGTGATGATGGGTAGAAGTCTAATGACAGACAGATGTCTGGCGATGCGCAAATGTCCGGCATTGGGTAGAAGTCCAACAAAATTCAGGCAATGATTGGAAGTTTAGTGTCAGATAGAAGTCCAGTGTTGGGTAGATGTCCAGTGTCGTGTAGAAGTCCGACAAGGGCCTGAAATTTGATAATGGGAAGAAATTTGACATTAGGTAGAAATTCGGCGACAGGCAAAAGTTCAGCATATAATAGAAGTTCTACAAAACTCCAACGATGGGTAGAAGTTTGATGATGGGTGGAAGTTTGATGTTAGGTAGAAGTCCATAAATGGATGGAAGTTCGGCATTGGGTAAAAGTTTGATGATGGGCAGAAGTCTGGTGTTGGGTGGAAGTCCGGTGTTCGATAGAAATTTGTTTACGGTGGAACTTTAGCATCAGATAAAAGTCCCTCAAAAGTCTAGCGACAGACAGAAGTCTTGTGTAAGTCAGCTGTCGGGTGGAAGTCTAACAGTGGTAGAAGAGGAGTCTGGTGGTAAGAGAATTCAAGTTTCTCTACTTCCTTCTCTTCCTTCTTTTCCTTGCTTCTTTGCTATGGCCTCTTTTCTCCCCCTTCCTTAAGGAATAAGGGGTCTATTTATAGTGTTTTGAAAAAAAGCATGACAAATAAAAAGGACGAAGATCAAGTGTAAATTGGGAGTGATTTGAATAGACAACTGATGTTGATTTTCTTATTTATAGGCTATTTATTAGATATTTGAATGTCTTAATAATGATCTTATGCTCGTTGGATTCGTCTCATTGAGCCGCATGATTCGACTATAGCCATGTCTGTTAGAATTTATATACCATAATATAAAATGCAGAAATAAAAATCAGGATTTTTAGAAAATTAAATTAAGACATTCTCAATATTAATTTTTTTAATAAATAACTTTATAATATGAAATGAAGAAAACTTTACCAAATTATTGACTGAGATTTAAGATCTTCTTCGTCTAAACATTGATTGAGACCGTAAGCCATCTTCTTCTAATCACCCCACAAAATATGTTTTAGTGAGTGGGTACAATCAATCAATTATTGATGAACACTTTTTCTTTTGAATCTAATTTGTGTTCAAAACACAATTTAATCCTTCAAAAGAAAAGATAATGAGAGCAACATTTTTCTCATACATATTCTTCCATCTCTCATGAAGGAATTATGTATCATCATCATTTTCATGTAGAACTTCATTCTTATTTATAAGAAAAGTTCACATCTTTTCATAAGCACCTCATAATAATTCATAAAGCATTTTTAATAAATATTAAAATGATAATTATCATGACACATCATGACACATCATCAAACTTATCATTAATCTTATCTTTATCTTTTTTATATTAAAAGATATTTGATGATAATTATCATGACATATCATGACTTAACATCAATCTTATCTTTATCTTTCAATATTAAGAAAATATTAATGATGAGTCATCATTATTTTCATGAAATATAAAATTAAAAGGTGATCATAAATATGTTATTAATGTGATCATAATTAACATTTATATTATGTCACATACTTAGTGCTCAATATATAATAGAGCTTAGATGATGAAGAAGGGACCTATGGACCTATAATTCAATCTCCAATAAATTTTATTATTAATTTAACTCTTAAATTAATAAATCAAAATTATTAATTTCAATATTATTCCACTATAAATATGAAATTGCACTCTTGAAATTATAGTATAATTTACTCAATTAAAAAATTGAATCGTCCATTGATTTAATCATTACATATAAAATAATCATTCATAAAAAGTTCATAATTAGAGCTAGGTAATTTTGTCACCTCATTAATTATATCTTGATCATTAAATTCCAATTAATTCTCTAATGAACAATAAACTTCGTGACCTAGTCACAAAATTTGAGTGCTCAATTGTTCAAGATCTGAATTAATTATTCAAGGGAACTAATTTTCTAACTTTCAAAAATGAAAGGAATGGATTCCATATCTGTATATTAACATTCCCAGCCATTTGTTTCATTGTGTTTCTGAAATACAAGGATTGAGTTTATTTATTCCAAACTATTTCCGAGTAAATCAAAAAACTAAATGTCATAAATAGGAGTTCATTAATAACTCGGGATTAAGATTATTTTATATATGATCATCTTTATGATTAATTTTAAATTCTCTATATTTAAAAAAGAATTTATTAGAGAATTCAAAATTTATCTAGTCTAGTTTTATTTAATCATATTATATAAAGTACCTCCATCTTTAATATCTCCATATCGAATAATTCGGATAAGATTATTCCATTCTTAATGTTGATGGACTGTACTAATAATATTTAATTATAGATTCCAACTATAATTAATAATTATGAACTTGTTTTGATTATTATTCATAATTCAATTCTCTTATATATAATTATATACTAAATTATGGTTACATAAATAATCATGGAACAAAAAATATTATATCAAATGATAATATCGAAACATGCTAAAATTGTCTTTAAATATTTATTTCCATAGAAAATCTATTACAATAATATTTCTTTAGGGCACAACCCTGACAAACTCCCACTTGCCCTAAAGCAAATGAGACATCTTTCTCAATCCCATTTCTTATACATGTTTCTGAAAAATTCTTTTAGGCAGTGTTTTGGTAAAAGGATCAGCAATATTCTCTTGTGATGTTATCTTCAGTACTAATACTTTACCCTCTTTCACAATCTCTCTTATCAAATGATATTTTCTATCTATATGATTTGCTTTTTTATGATATCTGGCTTCTTTTATATTTTATATAGCTGACTATTATCACAAAATAGTGTTAGAGGGTTTTCTAAATTTGGAACAACTTCCAATGCTATTAGAAAATTACGGAGCCAAACTGCTTCTTTAGCCGCTTCTGCAGCAGCCACATATTCAGCTTCCATAGTTGAGTCAGAAATACATGATTGTTTTATACTTCTCCAAACTATGGCTCCACCTCATAAAATAAATATCGAGCCAGATGTGGATTTACTTTCATCTCTTTCTGATTGAAAGTCAGCATCAGTGTATCCTTTAGCGATCAAATCACTTCCAGAATACACAAGCATATATTCTTTAGTTCTTATGAGATATTTAAGTATAAGCTTAACTGCCACCCAATGAAATCTTAATGGGTTAGATTGATATCTATTGACTATGCCTACAGCATAACAAATGTCAGGCCTTGTACACAACATTGCATACATTAGACTATCAACTGCTGATGCATAAGGCACTTGTAGCATATCATCTTTTTCTTGTTGTGTTTGAGGACATCACTTTTTAGAAAGATAAACTCCTTGACGTGAAGGCATATTTCCTTTCTTGGAGTTTTGCATCCCAAATCTTATAAGAATCTTCTAAATATAGGATGCTTGAGAAAGTGCTAATATTTTATTTTTACGATCTCTTATTAGTTTTATCCCATGTATAAAACTTGCCTCTCCCAAATCTTTCATTTAGAATTGTTTGGCTAGCCATTTTTTTACGTCAAATAATAATTCATTATTATTCCCAATATGTAGAATATCATCTACGTAAAGAATTAATAACACCACTATGTGATTTTTAAAATACTTGTAAACAAGGTTCATTTAAGCTTTGATCAAATCCATAAGATTTAATTGCTTCATCAAATCTTATATTCCATGACCTTGAAGCTTATTTAAGTCCATATATAGATCATTGTAGTTTGCAAACTTTTTGCTCTTGACCTTCTATTATGAAACCCTCTGGCTATTTCATATAAATTCTTTCTTCAATATAGCCATTCAAAAAAAGCCGCCTTAACATCCATTTGCCTCGTAGTCATAATATGCAGCAATGGATAAAATTAAACGTATAGATTTAAGAATAGCAACAGGAGAGAAAGTTTCATCAAAAGCAATACCCTCCTTTTAGTTGTATCCTTTTTCCACTAGCCTTGCTTTTTAAGTCTCAACTTTTCCATTAGCACTTCTTTTTCTCTTATATATCCATTTATATCCTATAGGTCTTACCTCGCTAGGAAGATTCACAAGTTCCCAAACAGAATTGAAATACATCGAATCTATTTCAAGTTTCATGGCGTCTAACCATTTTTCTTTATCAGGATCCTCTAATGCTTGTTTATATGTTAATGGATCATCATTGTCATCATCAGATGCGACAATATATGCTTCTCCATTAATATTATATTGAGAGGGTAATCTAATAACTCTCCCACTACGACGACGAAATAAAAATACTTGATTTAGAGTGGTGGTTTCCTTTTGTTGACTTTCAACAATAGTGTCCATATCTTTTACGATTGGTTCATTTAGAAATTCTTTGAGTAACACATTACTCCGAGGTTTGAAATCTTTCATATATTCATGTTCAAGAAAAGTAGCATTTGTCGATACAAATACTTTCTTTTCTTGAGGACTATAAAATAAACATCCTCTTGTACCTTTTGGATATCCGACAAAAATGCATACTTCTGAATGTGATTCCAACTTATTAGTTTTTGTCTTTAATACATGTGCCGGACATCCCCATATACGGATGTGTCGTAAACTAGGTTTACTCCCACTCCATAATTCTAAAGGTGTCTTATGTACTGATTTTGAAGGTACAATATTCAAAATATACATAGCAGTTTATATTGCATATCCCCAAAATGATTTTGGTAAGGACGAGTAACTTAACATAGACCTAACCATATTGAGCAAGGTTCGATTTCATTTTTCAGCAACACCATTTTGTTGTGGAGTTGCAGGTGCAATGAGTTGAGATACAATTCCATTTTCAATTAAATAATTTCTGAATTCTGTATCTAAGTACTCACTACCACGATCTGATCGAAGTATTTTTAATAACTTGCTTAATTGATTTTCAACTTCAGCACGAAATACTTTAAACTTTCAAAAATTTTCATATTTTCTTGTCATTAAATAAACATAACCATATCTTGAATAGTCATCAATAAAAATGACAAAATATTCATAACCATCTCTTGCTTGTATATTAAATGGTCCACAAACATCTGAATGTACAAGTTCAAGGGTTTCTTTTGCTCTTTCACTTTTTCCATAAAAAGTTATCTCAGTCATTTTTCCTTCTAAATAAGATTCATAGATTGGTAGAGTTCCGACTGTCAGTTCTCTTAAAGGACCATCCTTTACTAGTCTTTCAATCCTATTTAAGTTTATATGACCAAGTATAAGATGCCATAGATATGTGTTATCTTCATATGAAATATTTTCCCCATTTTGTTTAGGTTTTTCAACTTTGAACATTTCAGTGTTAAGCAGTGTGTTTCTAGTGGGTTTTAACATAAAGAGTCCATTTTCCATTATTGTAGAACAAATATTCAAACCATTCTTAGAAATAACAATATCATTATTATAAAAAGAGAGTCCAAAACATTATTCAAATAACTTTGAAATAGACACAATATTTCTAAAAAATCCTGGAATAAAATAAACATTATTCAACACTAGATATTTATTTTCAAATTCAAGCCTAATGGCTCCCACTGCTTGAGCTAATATAGTACTTCCTGTCCCTACTCTCATAAGATTGTTCTCCACTAGCAAGTCTCTTCCAAGAACTAAGAATCTGCAATGAAGAACATACATGATCAGTTGCACCTGAATCAACTATCCAGGATGATAAATCATTTTCAACTAAACATGTTTCAAGAACTAGTAAATCAAATTTACCTTGCTTTTCTTTCTTCTTCTCTTTTAGCCCTGCAAGATACTTATTGCAGTTTAGCTTCCAATGCCCTTCGATCCCATAATGAAAACATTTTCATTTGGGTTCCTTTTTAGAGCTTTTGTTCTTTTTATTACTTTTATTCTTGCTGCCCTTGCTTCCTTTTATGAATTTTATATTTTTATCTTTATTCTTTCCCTTATTGTTCTTATAAGTAGTAGAATGATAAACTTCAGCAACATTTGATTCTGGCTCTTTTTCTTTAGAAATTGATTCAAAAGTTTGAAGCTCATTTAGCAATTCAGTAAGATTATACTTTAGACGATTCATAAAGTAATTGCTCTTGAATTGCATAAATCGTGAGGATAAAGTTTCTAAAATCATCCCCACTTGAGTTCCTTCATCAATGATTGCTCCATTAATCTCAACTTCATGAATATAATTTATCATTTTGAGAACATGTTCTCGAACTGAGACATTTGCTTTCATTTTAGAATTCATAACTACTTTGATAGCTTTATGACGAGCTTGTTCAGAAGGTTGCCCAAACATGGATTGGAGAGATTCCATAATTTCATATGCAGTTATCATATTTTCATGTTGCGATCTTAGCACGTCAGACATGCTAGCAAGGAGATAACACCTTGCTTTGTTGTTTGAGTCAATCCATTTTTCATAGGCATCTCGTACAGTACGAGAAGCATTAGCAGCAGGAAGTGGAGGACATTCCTCATTCAAAACAAATTTATGATTTCACAAATCAGTACAAGGTTCATATTGCTTTTCCATTTCACAAAATTTTCCCCAGTTAACTTTTTATTTGATAAGATTGTGAGAATGTGATTCGTCATGATAACTAAAATAAATAAATAAACATATTTTAAAAATTAGCATGAAATATCATTTAAAATTTGGCATATATTAGCATGAATCATATATATATATATATGATCTATGCTTTTAAACAAATTTAAAAATTGTTAATGCCACGATTATACTAATTTTATCAATAATATGCTGCCTTAGGGTCATTCATATTATTATAAAATTAAATTGATACTTTATCATTTAATAAATAAAATCATAAATATCTCATATTTATCTTTACTTATTAATAACCATTTATTTGGTCAAGATATAATTAACATATTTAATATATATCTTTATGAGTGTGACCCATTATTATAATTTTTTAAAATTTAAATTAAAATTGCCGTCGTATGGTAGGTCAATTTTAAAAATATATCTTAGAAAATTTATATAAAAGAAATCAACCTTGTTATTGAATTAAATGTACACCTTCCGTAGGGGAACGAAATCTATGCGTTGCTAGGCGCCACTTAAAACTCACGGTGTTGAATTAATAATGGAGACCAAGGTTTTAATTCCATAAAACCCGCTCCAACTCATTATTTATTTTATCTTATAAAATATAAGAAAAAATTCATGATTAAATCATGAAATTTTCAAGAACAATATTACTAAAGTAAATTCAAAATCTACTTCAGCTTTCCTTGACTTAAAAAAATACATAAAAACTTTTCAAATTGCTCTAATACCAATTATTGGAATTTATATATCATAATATAAAATGCAGAAATAAAAATCAGGATTTTTAGAAAATTAAATTAAGACATTCTCAATATTAATTTTTTTAATAAATAACTTTATAATATGAAATGAAGAAAACTTTACCAAATTATTGACTGAGATTTAAGATCTTCTTCGTCTAAACGTTGATTGAGACCGTAAGCCATCTTCTTCTAATCATCCCACAAAATATGTTTTAGTGAGTGGGTACAATCAATCAATTATTGATGAACACTTTTTCTTTTGAATCTAATTTGTGTTCGAAACACAATTTAATCCTTCAAAAGAAAAGATAATGAGAGCAATATTTTTCTCATACATATTCTTCCATCTCTCATGAAGGAATTATGTATCATCATCATTTTCATGTTGAACTTAATTCTTAGTTATAAGAAAAGTTCACATCTTTTCATAAGCACCTCTTAGTAATTCATGAAACATTTTTAATAAATATTAAAATGATAATTATCATGATACATCATGACACATCATCAAACTTATCATTAATCTTATCTTTATCTTTTTTATATTAAAATATATTTGAAGATAATTATCATGACACATCATGACTTATCATCAATCTTATCTTTATCTTTTAATATTAAGAAAATATTAATGATGAGTCATCATTATCTTCATGAAATATAAAATTAAAAGGTGATCATAAATATGTTACTAATGCAATCATAATTATCATTTATATTTTATTATTGGTAGTTGTTCAATAATAATTAGGATGTTAAGCCTAATTAAATATCTCAAGGCTAACCAAGAGTGGGGTGAATTGGTAATTAAAAATTTTAACCCTCTTTAAAAATTTAATGGAAACAAAGTTTTAGTTTGTGAATTTTTCTAGAAAACTTTTTCAACCACAAAGTTTTAAACATAAAAAGTAAATAAGCAGCGGAAAATAAATTACACTAGATTTATAGTGGTTCGGTCAAAACCAGACCTACATCCACTCCCTAGAGGCACCCTCTGAGTATTGCACTAATACCAATAGTGACTCTCCTTTAGCACCCACAGCAAGGCGGAGAAGCCTTTACAAACTCTTTTCACCACTACCGGTGCGGCAGAGAACTGTTCGTCCTTTCACACTCCCCCGATGTCGGCAGAGAACCGTTCATCCTTTCACACTATTCCCAGTGTTGGCAGAGTACCATCATCCTTTCACACACTCCAAGTGTAGGCAGAGTACCGTCATCCTTTCACACCCTCCAAGTGTAGGCAGAGTACCGTCGTCCTTTCACCCCCTCCAAGTGTAGGAAAAGAACCCTTCGTCCTTTCACACTCTCCTAGTATGGGCAGAGAACCCTTCATCTGTTTACACTTTCCAAGTGTCGGTAGAGAACTGAATCTTCTTCCAAGATCTTCTTTACAAGTCCAATCTAAAAGAAAAGAGAGAAGAGTGAAGTAATCTCAAACTTGAAAGTGGAAACACTTACCCTTAAGTACCAAGTGAAACCTTCACGCTCCAATGGCAAGAAATCTCCTTCAATTGCTCTCTCACACTCTCTTCTCAATAGGCACGAAGATCAATGACCAAGAAGTATTATTTGTAATTTAGAATGGCCTATTTATAGAAGAGACAAAAAAACATCTAAAAACGGAAGATTTCAAGTTATCATGTACAAGATCATCCCGTACGATCGAAAATCGTCCCGGACGATCGAAAATAAAAGCCTTGAAACGACCCCATTTGTATATGTGTTGAATGATTTGTAAAAGCTGATCATTCCTTCCAGTACGATCAAGTTCGTCCGGTACGAACGGTTATAAAAAGGTTGGTTCCAAAAACTGCATAATGAATATAGAAAAACTATCCTAAGTCGGTTATATCGTCTGGACGAAATTCTTACAGAGAACAAATCATCCTGTACGATACATAATTTCTCTAGACGAATTCTTACGAGAGCAAGTCGTCTGTAAGAATAATAATTTTGTCTGGACGAATTCATCCAGAGAGCAAATCGTCCCGGACGATATTAATTTCGTCCGGACAAATAGGACTTAGAAAAATTTTTAATCTAGTTCTATTCGGTTCGTCCATGTGATCTTAATAGGAGATAACTGTCTGATCATCCCGTACAAACTGGTATCGTCTAGTACGATCAGTATAAAATTTATATGATCTCCTTTGTGTGCGTGTATGTTTTTATTCACTCAATTACATCACTACCCTCCTCAATTAAAATGAATTTTTAAACTTCAAAATTCAAAGAATTTTCTTGCTGATTTGATTTGAAGTCTTATCATGTTTGAGAGTTTGATCACCTGAATGTTAGTACACACAAGAGCAAATAAAACTTCTAAAAATTGTTAGGAGATAATTACACACAAGAACATAAAATTTTGGAATCAATAAAATATATAAGTTGCAAGAATGTAAAACATGCAAATAACAACTATCATTAACATATGTCACATTCTTAGTGCTCAATAATTAATAAAGCTTAGTGATGAAGAAGGGACCTATGGACCTATAATTCAGCTCCAATAAATTTTTTATTATTAATTTAACTATTAAATTAATAATAAAAATTATTAATTTCAAATATATTCCATTATAATAATGAAATTGCACTCTTGAAATTATAGTTATTATTACTCAATTAAAAATTGAATCGTCCATTGTTTAATCTATTACATATAAATAATTCCTCCATAAAAGTTCAAAATAGAGCAGGTATTCTGTCACCTCATCTAATTATATCTTAGATCCTTGAATTCCAAATAATTCCTCGTAATAACAATAAACTTTGTGACCTAGTCACAAATTTTGAGCGCAATTTTGTCAAGTTTCTGAATTAATTATTCAGGGACTAATTCCTCTAACTTTTCAAAAATGAAGGAATGGATTCCATATCTGTATATTAACATTCCACCATTTGTTTCATTGTGTTTCTAAATACAAGGATTGAGTTTATTTCTTCCAAACTATTTCCGAGTAAATGAAAAACTAAATGTCACAAATAAGGAGTTTATTAATAACTCAGGATTAAGATTGTTTATATATGATCATCTTTATGATTAATTTTAAATTCTCTATAATTAAAAACATAATTTATTAGAGAATTCAAAATTTATCTGGTCTAGTTCTATAAATCATATTTATAAAGTACCTCCATCCTTATTTATCTCCATATCAAATAATGAGGTAAGATTATTCATTCTTAATGTTGATACGGACTTTACTAATAATATTTAATTATAGATTCCAACTATAATTAATAATTATGAACTTGTTTTGATTATTATCCATAATTCAATTCTCTTATATATAATTATATACTAAATTATGGTTACATAAATAATCATGGAACAAAAAATATTATATCAAATGATAATATTGACACATGCTAAAATTGTCTTTAAATATTTATTTCCATAGAAAATATATTACAATAATATTTCTTTAGGGCACAACCCTAACAATGTCACATTTGGAAACTATTTGGTCATCCAAATTATGGATTGAACCTTCCAAATGTGCTTCAGGTCTTTGATTTGGACTCATTTGGATTAATATTGAGTTGAATTTGGTGTCAGTTGGTTTGTATTTTCAAAACATCCAGTTTAACTATAAGTTTACTAAAATTGATGTATAGATGGTCTTTGATTTAATTTTTAAAGTATATGATTTGATTTTGCCTCAAGATTCGTGACCAATCAATATAATTTTTTTGATATTCTATTATTAGTAAATAAGCTATTTGCATTATTTAAAACATAAAAATTCAAAAGAAAGGCCTAGAGTTTAATGAATCTGAAAATAATGACATAAATTTTTAATACTTATAATTATTATTTTTAAAATATATAAATTATAAAAATTATTCAACTTTGTTAAAACCAAACCGTACTAGCCGATTCAACCAGTTGTACCGGCAATTGGACGGCCGGTCAGTTCAAACACATCCCGAAAATCGGCCAAACATGAAATTAGAGTTGAACTGGTCCAATCAACGGTCAGGTCATGAAACTGGTGAACTAGAGACTAGTTATAATAACCATTCAGTTAAGCAGAAGCCAAATCTCATGTGTAGATTTTAAATTGTGTGACTATTTGAGCAGTAAGAAAGAAGTAAAAATGTAAAAAGGTAAAACCTAATTGTATTTCGACATTTCCCACACCCATAAGTGGACAGTGCTTCATTATAGTTCCTTTCCTTCTCCTTCATCGCTGCTCGGAATCCCGTCATTCACAAATTTGAGTCGATAAGTAGGTAAAGGAAGCCATTATTCAACAGCATCACATCCCCTTCTCATATTTCCTTCAAATCTTAGCATGTAACTTTTTTATGTTTTATTAATCTTAATTTTTCTAGGTTTTTTTATTTCTTTGTGTTAGTTATCATTGAAACATTGGTATTTTTTAAATTAGTTTATTGATTCACTAATAAAATTATGATGAATTATTTTTTTGTTCATTGATTTTGATGTTAATTTGTATTAAAAATTCATCTCTTGCCAATGACAGCTGGTTGAGCTTTCTTCCTCCCCTATTCTTAGCTCCCTTTAATTTCAGCTTTCTATGTACATTTATGTTAAATGTTAAGACATCATTTTAAAAAGGATGAATTACAAGATTTTAATCTTCATCCGCCACTGCTCCTATATGATTTGATTTGTGTTTCATAAATTTCTAACCTCTAGCTATTTAATTCTTGCTTGGTAGTACTTAGACAATAATACAGTTGTTTGCTTCATTATCGTGTAGATAACATTACAAGATTTTAATTTGCTGCTAAAATTGAGGTTAAGGTAATTTCAAAATAATAATTAAGTTAATCTAGATAATATTCGGATCAAATGCCTATCAAGATTACCTTAATATTGTTGGTTATACATGTAAGAAATAAACAGTCAAGAGGTAGAATTGGCATTGATTATTCTAAATAAAATGTGTTATAAAAGTAAGTCTATTGTAAGTAAAACTATAAAACTATTGAATTTTATAAACACCATTATTTAGCTCAATAAACCACTATCTAGATAACAATGTTGCTATCCACTGCTCATTCCTATTATTGACCTTCCAAATATCTAAAGTTTATCTGATTTATCAATGTTTTTGTATAGTCCTCATTTTATTTAGATTCATGCAAACATATACAATGTGCATTCTTATCAGAGTTAAATTATGACATATCAACCCTTACTTGCCTTTTAGTACAACCAGGTTAGACTATGAGATGTCATTTGTAAGTGATGTTTTAAAATTTTAATACATATGGGTATTAATAATTTCATCATATGGCTTATTTGAGTTTGTATATGGCTTTATGAAAAAAGTAGACATGTTTGGGTTGGGTAGGTTCTTCGTAGCCTAGTAGTTTTATCATGTAGATTATTCGTATCTATGGAGGAATACTATAGAGACATCAAATTGGATAATGGGTTAGTCATATTGATGTCCAGTAAAATTTTTTTAAGATTCTTTATTTGTATACAATATGATGTAGTTAATTTATAAGTTTTTTTCAACAAATTTGTGCTAAAGCTCTCTCTATATCTTCAGTTTAATATTAACAATGGATCAACCAAACAATCAATCCGCACCTTCAACTCAAAGTGTACGGGAAAAGATAGATATAGTTTGGAACCATTTTATAAAGTGTAAAACTACTAATGATAGGAAGCAATAAAAATATCTTTATTGTGGAACAACTAATAAGGGTGGACGTATTAATAAGATAAATCAATATCTATTAGGGATTAAAGGTAATATTGCTTCTTGCAAGAAGGTAGCACATGACATCCGATATCAAATGCAAAAAAATTTGAATGTAATATCAAAGAAAAAACTAACACAAGAAGACTTATCACAGTGTGGTGATCTATTTATTGGTGATCAAGTTGAGGAAGAGAGGGGCTCATGTTCAGTTACAAAATCATAATGTTCTGATATACATCGAAAAAAGAATGATAAAGGAAAGAAAAAATTAATGAAATAGATAAATTTTTTGCACCTAGAACAAAACCAGGATCTCAACAATCCCTAAAAAGTGTAATGACATATAAGGAGGCAGTGCATCGTGTAGATTTGACAATTGTTAGGTGATTTTATGATAGCTGCATTCCATTCAATGTTATCAATTCACCTTTTACATAAAAAACTATTAATGTAATTACTGCAATAGGACCTGATTATAAATTACCCTCTTACTATAAAGTAAGAGTGAATCTATTACGAGATGCTAAAGAGGAATGCAAGTTTTTAATTGAATCTTATAGAAGAACATTAAAAGAAACTGGTTGTACATTGATGGCTTGTGGTTGGACAAACATAAGGAGTAGGACATTGATAAATTTTCTTGTTATTATCATCATGGAGTTTCATTTTTAAAATCATTGGATGAATCATATATCATTAATGATGACACAATATTATGTTTACTATTCACTGATATTATTGGATGGGTTGGTCAAGAAAATATAGTTCATTTTGTAACAGATAATGTAACAAATTATAAGAAAATTAGTGAGTTATTACATGAAAAATTTAGAAATATCTATTGGTTACCTTGTGCTGCACATTGCATAAATCTCATTCTAAAAGATATTGGAAGCATGCATTATATTACAAAACTTGCAAGAAAAGTTTCAAAGATTATAATTTGTATTTATAATCATTCTTTTATATTGGCATGATAAAGGAGAAGGGAAAGTTGGACAGAAATTATATGACCAGGAGTAACTAGATTTGTAATAACATTTATTACCTTACGAAGTGTGCATGATCATAAGCATGATTTGCAAGCATTCATCACCACTAAGGCTTACATTGATTCAAAGTTAAGTAAGACAACAAAGAGAAAAGAGGCAGCTTCAATTATTTTGGATGTAAGGTTTTGAAATGACAATTTATAATTTCAAAATTATAAGGGCCCTTAATTAAGTTGTGAAGAATTATTGATGTAGATGAAAATCCATCTATTGGTTATCTTTATGATGGTATGTACATAATTAGAAAAGTAATGAAGGCCATGTTTAGAAATAATAAAAGAATGTACAAACTGTTAACTAGTATCATAAAGAGAAGATGGGATAATCAACTAAGACAAGGGATACATTCTGTAGCTTATTTTCTCAACCCTCATTTTCAATATGACAGGGAAAATTACTATAACAAGCCTGAAGTTATGCAAGGTCTAATAGAATTGATTGGCAATAAAGATGTATGTGCTCCATCTTTGACAATCAATGAGGTGAGGCTATTTCGTGATAATTTAGAAAGTTTTGGGAAGCCAATTGCATTAACATTGGCAAAAGAAATGCAACATGGTAAGATGATAAAATTTATGTGAACTATGATGTCTTTGTTTACAATAAATAATAATATATTTGAACATGTTAATGTATGTTTATTGATTTGTAGATGAATGATGGAAGATGTTAGACTCTAGTGCACCAAACCTATAGAAAGTAGCTATTAGAATTCTTAGTCAGACATCATCTTCATCAGACTGTGAGAGAAACTAGAGTGTGTTTGAGCAGATTCATACAAAAAGACAAAATCATCTTAAGCACCAAAGGCAAAATGATTTAGTATATGTTCATTATAATCTCAATTTAAGAAATAAGTACTATTTGTAACTGCTTTGAATATCCTTTTAAATAATGACGCTCATTTTATTATTAATTTTTTATAACAATTATATAGGTTGCAACTTAGAAAAAGAGGTTATGATCCTTTGGACTACACAAGTATTGAACTTATTGACTTTTGGATCCTTGATGATGAGCCAGCTTCAGAATTGCATCTAGAAGACTTGGAGTTAGAAATTTACAAAGATGATGCAATTCTTATAGATATAAAACCAAACTTAACATCAACTAGACCAACCTCAAGTAAGATTGTTGAGTAACTTATATCTTTTGAGTGTGATATAAAATATAGACTTATTATTTCAAATTAATGGTTTGCAGATGAAGACAATTTAGCTAATATATGTGATGAAGATGACATACCATGTGAGGATGCAAAAGCATTTGAGATGCAAGATTTTAGTGAAGGAGGGTTTGAGAATCCATCATTCGATCACACAAATTTATTGGATGATTATTAGATTTTAAGTTTTCATATGTAAACTGATATAAATAATTGAATGCTAATTACTACTTTTTTGTCTCCAAGGTATTAATTTAGAATTTTATTATCCTAATGAATTTTGAGTTTTTCTTATCAATTAGTATGAAGTGTTTTAATCTTGTTATAAATTATGAAGAGGTATGTTATATATTGTCTATTTTATATATATTTTTATTGTCTATTTTGTCATATATTTTAATTTATTTTCTTTTGTTCATTTTATATTTTAACATTTTCACATGATAAAGAAAGAAAATTGAAGATGGTATGCATTCAACAATACCCAACACACAAAAAAAAAAAAAAAAAAAAAAAAAAAAAAAAAAAAAAAAAAAAAAAAAAAACAATACCCAACACACAATAGAGCTTGACAAAAGTATGTGGTTTGATCAATTATTTACTTATTTATGAAATATGTGCTTATGTTTGATAGGCTTACTTGTGTCATATTTATCTTATGTGTTATTTGTTTATGTTTTATAAATATAATTTATGTCATATTTATGTTATTTGATTAGCTAGATATGAAAATCGAATGTAGATTGAATGCATTAGAGAAAAATTTCTCATTTATTTAATAATGTTTAATAATATTATTATTTATTGCATCATCTGGTTCGGCCCCGTTTGAACCGATCGAACCGTGAACATCTCATTCTTCTGATTTGTTGTCCGATCTGATTTTCAAAACCTTGATATTACTATGATTTTAAATTGTTGCACCGAAATGGCCCTAATCATTTGACAACTACTTTTGTATATTTGACCTAATGGAGTTTACACAACTCTCCTTAGCCTATTGGTTGAGAGCTTAGGCTTCCAATTAAGAGGTTCAGGGTTCGAGTCTATGTGTATGCGTTGTGTGTGTGAGTTTGCCTTAAATGACCTAAATGTCCCAAAAAAAAAAAAAAAAAAAAAACCTAATGGAGTTCGAATCTGACAAAGTTGAACTTAGGTTTTCAACTCTTTATGAGTGTTTTCATGTCGCACCCTACCCGTGAACCCAATGACACCCTGCTCGATCGAACCCTGTCGAGTGCAGCTCCTACATATCCACCAGTCCAGCTAGGGTTTTTCTCAGTCGCAGTTCCAAGATGTCGTCGGAATCGGCATCTGCCTCAAACACGACGCACTCGACCTCATCGCAGTATTCTTTCTTCGGGAGCTCCTACTTTCCTCTACCATTCCATCTCCAAAACGCAGGTCCTACGCCTAATCAGCCTTCATACTTGTCTACCCCAACGGCCCCGCCGCCGGTTAGGATTCCGTCCGTGCCCCAGGTTTTTCCTCCATCCTATGCTGGGTCTTCGACTGGGTTGTATTCATTGCCTCAGTACCACCAGGTCAGTTCGTTTTCATGCAGCATTTTCTTGTAAACGCAAATGATCAAATTGCTTGTTCTCCGGAAAATTCTGCATGGAGGGATTTGCAAATCAATATGGTTGAAGTAAAATAGGTTCTTGTTATGATTGTTAGATTTCTCATGTATGGCTGAAGAATAAATTAATAAAAGGCAGTTTGTGTTGGATTGTGATTTGTCCATGAATGATACTCAACTTTACTAGCATGCCTACCTGATGAGCTAATAAGTTGGAACTTATATGAGAATGGAAACTAAAGAGAGAATGATACTCATGGAGGGAGGTGACCATCTGTCAACTTCTCGCTTCAGGAACAATGACTTGGAGGAGAATAATGTGGGAGACTGTGGTAGGGGTTAAACCGGGAAACTAGGAAAGGCGAATCAAGCGTGCAGGACCTGGGAGGCCTGTTCTTCGGCCAAAGGAGTGGCTGCATGATATAGCACATGGAGATGACCCTGTCACCATATCAAAGGCAAGAGCATATGAAACTCAAGCCATGAAGGAGCTATAATGATTTACATCATTTCATATTATCTTTTTAAGCATTTTCATATTTATGTACCGTATGTGTATCAAGACCTAGTATTGTGTCGATGTGTCAAATGAATATTTTATGTGCAGAAGGGCTAGATAAAGTAGAATTAAGTAGCCAGAGAGTGATGTGGCTGGCCAAACAATTGGCTAGAGAGTGGTAGGATGGCCAAGCATAAAGGAGGCAGTAGTTATGGTGGTTGTTAGTGGGCCAAAGGGTTTAGCCTCTCCCTCCTCTCATTTCTTTCATTATTTTTTATTTTAAATGAAGGAATGCATCTTTTCATGTGTGTTTCAGTTGTATAAAACATTTTAAGAATGAAATGAAGGGTGATTATTGAGTTTAGAATTTTTCGAGTAAATTTCAAAGGGCTAGAAGGCTTGGTAGTTGACCATTCCAAGGAGATTGGGTGATCTTCTTGGATTCATTATTTTGGTGATTTGGCTTTAATTTTATTTACTTTATATTTAGTGCAAGTCTCCGTCATTTTGTTCAAGTGTGTATAATTCATAATAAAAAAACTAAAAATTCCATTGATTTTTCTTTGATTCTAAATCTAATCCTATCTACTAGACTCAACCAAGAAAATTTGTCTTTGCTGGATTAGTCTTGTTTCTTATGTTGTTTGACTTACCAAAATTACATAAAATTAGATCAAATTCTTCATATCATTAGTTTACAACCCATACTATAATAAATTTAAATTTATTTGTGTTTGTTTTAGTTAAACTCCTGTAGAACTAATCAGTTTTAATTCTTGTGTTTGTTATTTCTGTCTTGTATTTTTTTTAGTCACAAACAAATTCCTAAAAAAAAAAACACTAAAACTCCACAAAAATTGTTCAAATTTTTAGATCAAATCTAGGATGTTTTCTAAAATTTTTTAGTTATTATTGAATTCCACAAGTTCTATAGGTAATCAAAACTAAATCTCTAACAGTGGTCTGTTCTTGACTGAGCTGAACTATATCCGTTTCAAAGCATGTTTGGACCACTCAAACCTATCCGATATCTAGCAAAACTTATAGAAATAAGCTTGACAACATCACCGTCAAATCAAGGTTAGATTTGCTGGACTTAGATATCTATAAAGGGAGAATTAATTGGTAGAAGTTTGATTTGTATTCTTTGGACACATTTCATAGCTTTTGACCTACTTCCACATTTCATCCACCTTCAAAATACCTCTATTATAAAAATTGATCTTGACTCTTCTAATTATATTAGGAGACTCTCACACATTCACCAATTGATCACATTAGTGATCTAAAGCTCCACCATCCAACCCTCATCATCATTTTGTTATAAGGGCTTTGTTGATTGGTGGACATCAGTTGCATTCAGACAAAAAAATGGAGTTTGGAGAGGCTTTTACAAATTTGGATTGAAAATCCTAAAGAGATAATCTCACTTTGAGTTTGGTAAACTTCCTTTCATGATATTTTATTTTTCATTGATAATTCTTGTAGTAGATTACTTGTTTGATGTAATTCTATTAACTAGTGCAATGATGTCAATTAGTTGCCTCCACATATTACAGACCATAAAATTATCAAACCTTAATTTATTAAAGAGGATCCAATTCAGTGAGGAATTTTCCACTAAATTATTTAAAACATCACCTTGATTCCTACTAAAATATGAAATCATATCTTAAACATTTAGGATTTTATCCTAATTCTCGTTTAGTTTTTTTGTATTTGTTTTCTTCTAATTGCAATTTGCAATTTTGTTAAGGCTTTAAATTAATCTTTTAAAATCATTTGCATGAATTTTATTTATATCAGCAAGCATTTCATATTTAAAAAAAAAATAATAAATAAAAAAATAAAAATATTACAAAATCATAGTCTTCATTATTGCATCATGCCACCAAAGTGAACTAATCATGATTAAATAGACATTACCAATAGGAGGATTGATGAGTTAACTCTTCAAATTGATGAAAAATTTAACAAACTTCAAGAGCTCATTTTAACTTAACCATCCAAATTCAAAATTTAAATGCTAGGATATAAACTCCTCCATTAGAAACCCTATAAACATTGAAGCAATAGTTGAAGAGTACGTGTAAAACTCCAAGAAACACATACCAAGAAGAATAAAACCTTTGAAGAATCCCCACAGAAATCAAGAAATATTTATTGAACCCCGAAAAAAAGGTTAAGGTAGATGCCCTATTTATGATGGAGTTTATGACCCCAGTAAATTCTTTGATTGCATTATTCAGATGGATGAGTTGTTTTGATTGATATCAAATGGATGACTACCAAAGAACCATCTTTATTAAGATGAAGTTTATAGGCATAAGAAGCTAAAATTTATTGGGCCAATATCTTAATGAAGGAGGCAAGGATAGGGAGATATTTACTTACGTGAGTTGAGATGAAAGAAATGCTAAGGGCTAAGTACCATCCTAGAAATCATGATAAGAAATTACCTGAATAATTGATAACTCTTAGGCAATGCAATATGCAAGTGTTCGAGTACATGAACTTATTTAATGATTTGATTGCTTAGACCAGTAGCATAGATCAAGAGTGGCAATTAGCTAACAAATGTACTATTGGTATTAGGAGTGAATTCATATATGAGGTTGAGTTACAAAGCCCTAGGACCAATTGCACAGATCAAGAGTAGCAACTAACCAATAAATTCACTATTG
The DNA here is from genome assembly GCF_001605985.2 of Dendrobium catenatum. Lineage (NCBI taxonomy): Eukaryota > Viridiplantae > Streptophyta > Magnoliopsida > Asparagales > Orchidaceae > Dendrobium > Dendrobium catenatum. The sequence goes on along the minus strand of NW_021319137.1, from coordinate 532,562 downwards.
GACTTAGGAGTGAGATCAGATAGGAGGTCGAGCTATTAGTCCCTCAATTATAGAAGATGCTTTTCATTATGCTTTACTTCTAAATAAGCATAAGAAGACAACTTATTCATCTTAAACTATAGATTCAAATTCATCCCTTCAATCATTCTCATATTTTGCCTAGATATCTTCTGCAAAGTCTACACCCTTTTCATCCAGTACCTAGCCTAATAGGAGTATGATTGAATCATCCTCTAAGATTAAGGAGTTCAACATTGGGGATCATGTGTTAATAAGAATTCATCATGAGAGATTTCCTTCTATTCAATTTAGAACATTATAAGTTAGGGCATGTGGGCCATTTGGCATCATCACGAATGCATATGTGCAATGTTTAAAATTACGCAATTGGGTATTGAGGCATTTGGGTATTGAGGCATTTTTTGTTTATGAGGCGAGGGGTAAGCCTCAAGTCGTTTTGAGGTGTAAGTCTCAAAATAAAAAAATTACGTAAAGTGATAATAAATGTTAAAAATAATTTTTATATAATACCTAAATAATACATTAAATGATAACATGTGAACTTCCTATTGAATTATGAATTAACAAATTGACATACATATGAAATAAAAAATTGCACAAGATATAAAGTGAAAAGTGATAAATTGCATGAAATAGAATTAAAATTCAAATATTATAAGAGAAAACAATATTAAATATAGAAATAGCATAAAAGTATCATATAACATCAAGTTTAACTATAATTTTTTTCCCTTAATTCTCTATTCATTTACAATTAATTTATAATGAAAGCTTAAATAGTTGATAACAACTTAGGAATCATCTGCACTATCATCACTAAGGTGGTCTTTATCTGAGTTGTTTCCACAATAAATTGGTCTGTCCCTTGCTTCATTCGATAGAGTTGAATGCCTCCCAATATACTTCTTTTTAATTTATTTCAATCATGTTCATCTTTTAAAAATATTTTCATTAACATAAACATGAGATTAATCCTAAAAAATTTTTAGGGTGGTGGTGTACACCTTTTAAGTGATTGTTGGTGATGGCTATGACGGTGTTGGCTGCAGCGAGGGCCGCGGGCTAGAGGTAGAGGCAATCAAAAGGAAGTTGTTGCACTTGAATGTGCATGAAGGCGTGATTTATGTTAGTTTTTTTATTTTTAATTTTTAATTTTTTTAATTTTTAATTTTTAATTTTTAATTTTTTTAAAAAGGGGTGCAATACGAGGACTTCTCAGGAGGTCACCCATCCTAGTACTACTCTCTCCCAAGCAAGCTTAACTGTGGAGTTCTGATGGGATCCGGTGCACTGGTGCTGGTATGGTCACACCCATGTTTTATGTTAGTTTTAACAAAAAAATATATACAAATAGGGTGAGACTAGACATAAGCCTCATGCTAATGAGGCATGGCAGGCCTCAACCAAGCTGAGGTGCAAGACTCATAAAAAAGCTAGAGGCGTAAGTCTCGAAGCGTTTTTCACTAGAATTACGTTGATGCGGGCCTCAAGGCGAGCCTCAAGTTGCACAATTTTAAACAATGCATATGTGATTGAATTGCTAAAAGACATATTTATCAACCCAATTTTTAATGTGGAAGATCTTATATCATATAAAGGATTTAGCCAACCTTCAAAGAGGTAGTAAATTTCTTTTTTAGGAACATCATATCATTCTTTGCAGGACCCAAATCGCCATTTTTTTTTTGAAGTGGACCACATCATCATACATGAGGAGGATTAGCTTGGTGATCATAGGTTTCTAGTGAGGTGAAGAGACAAATCATTAATTGAAGATACTTGGCTCACTAAAAAGGATTTGGTAGGGGTGTCAATTCGGGTCAGCGGGTCGGGTTCGGGTCAAACTCGGAACTGACCCGGCACTGTTCGGGTCAACCCGAACCTGACCCGTTTTTAAAAATGGGTCAGGTTTCTGGACCCGAACCCGATCCGACACGAATGACCTGAAGTTGACCTAAAATTGCTAATTTTCGGGTAAAAATTGGGTCAATATTCGATTTTCAGGTCAAATCGGGTTAAAAACGGGTCAATCTCGGATTTTCGGGTCAAATATGAGTTTTCGTGTCACTTTCAGGTCAATTTCGGGTTGCTGGGTCAACCCGAACCCGACCTGATTTTTAGAATGGGTTGATTTGTTCAACCCGAACCCGGATTTTTCCGGGTCGGGTTCGGATCGTGTTTCGGGTCGTCTCAAAATTGACACCCTTAGGATTTGGAAAAGCTAGCACAAGAATTGGGAACTGACTATTTGGATTTTAATTCTTTAAAGAAGAGTTCTTTGGAGTTAAAGGAAAATGATGTAACACATGAAGGTGTTCTTATAACCAGATCAATGGCAAGCTCAAGCCATGAAGGAGGTATAATGCTTTACATCATTTCATATTATTTTTTATGTATTTTCATATTTATGAATTGTGTGTGTAAAGACCTAGTATTGTGTTGACTTTGTGTCAAATTTCTATTTTATGTGTAAAGGGCTAGATATAGTAGAATTAAGTGGTTAGGTAGTGATTTGAACGACCATGCAAATGGATAGAGAGTGGTGGGATGACCAAGTATGAAGGAGGGAGACAGGTGGTAGTTATGGTGGTTGCTAGTGGGCCCAAGCAAGGGGCCAAACACTACCTGCTCTTCTTTCTCTCATTATTTTTAAATTTAATATAAGGGATGTATCTCTTCATGTGTGTTTCAGTTGTACAAAATGTTCTAAGACTAAAATGAAGGGTGATTTTAGTTTGAGCTCGAGCTCGAGCTCGATAAGCTCGGCTCGCGAGCCGATAAAGGCTCACGAGGCCGATAAACGTGTTGAGCTCGAGCCGGCTCGTGAGTCGACTCGGCTCACTTACACCCTTAAACTAGACTGAGCCAAGAACTTTGCTTTTGATGGACTAGTTTTGTTCCTATTGTTGTTTGACCTACCAAAGCTCCATGAAATTCATTAAATTCTCCAAATCGTTTGTTTACATACCATGTTACAATAATGCTAGATTTATTTGGGGTTCTAGTCATATTCATGGAGGAGAAATAAGTCTTAGTTTAAAACCTATTTATTATTTGTATCCCATGGAGGATAAATAAGATTAAAAAGATGCTAGATGAGTGGAGAATGAGTGTGTTAATTTGAAGATTTAGAGTTGATTAGAGGAAAGAATGTGCAAAGAGAAGTGTATACATTCTGGACTTACCACCTGCCTAGGTGGGCTGCTAGCTAACAATCCTAATCACAACAAATCGCCGATGAATACAAGATTTAAGGTAGCTCTATCCTAGGAACCAAGGAATGATTAAAGAATTTTAAATCGAATGCAGTAGAATATGCTTACAAAAAAACTGAAAATCTACTCGAATGATAATGATGCATGAAACAGTATATATAAAAGAGTATATTTTATTAATATAAAATTTACAGGTTCCATCCCAGGGTCTGCAGTAAAGTAAAGATGGCCAGGCCCCACCGACAACAAACCTGGATTCTAAGCCTATAGGAGAGTAGAATTAAATATAACTGTTTATGATCTTCAGGCTCCAAGTCTTCTATGGAATTCCAAAAAGGAACATCTTCCTGGTGGAGGATATTACTTTTTGGGGTCCCATTTATATATGTATAAGCAGTTATTTTTAATTCTTTTACAGACTCAAGACATTTTACAGACTCAATCTATATACAACAGATCTAAGAAAATAAAGCATTATATTTCTCTTTATAAGTACATCAGATCCTAAGAACATTCTACTTTACAGGTAAGTAAAAGAAGGAAAGTAAATGCAGGTATGAGTTCGTTGGGAATAGTTATATGTGCAGGAAAGTAAAGACATAAAAGTAAAGTACACCGCCCTCACTTATTCACTCCACACTCTGGTTCTTTGTCAGAAAATAAATATGCATGCTATGATTTGCAGGAAAGTAAGCAGATAAACATAGGTGCCCTCTAGACAAGACACTCGCAAACAAAATCACAACAAACCACTGGCCTAGCCTAGGCTAAAGTTGGTAATCCTAGCAAGCATCTAAGTGTGTGAAAGAGGTCGTGTGGTTTGGATAGGTCCTATAGGAATTTATGTTTGAATTGCGTGTATTATTAAAGTTTATTTATTGAAGGCCAAATGAGAATTTAATTGAAGTTTAAGTATAGTGTATTTGAATTTTAAATTATTTCAGTTTTAGATGTTAAAGTTATTTGATTTAATTTTAAAGAACTTATAGATTGATAACTCCCTAAGTGCAGGCAGTTATCAATTTATAAGTCCTAGGACTTTCAAAATAAACACTCATCTTATAAAGAAGACAAGTATTCATTTGAGAATACTAAAGGTTTATTAGAGAGAGAAAGAGGGACCTTATGAATGCAATACCACGTGTCCTCCCGAAGGAATCTAGTACGTCGTATAAGGTCGATATAATATTAATTTGTTTAAAATCCCTTAATCGGAATGTGTTAGTGCCTTCTTGAAAGGAGTCGTGCACAACACATAAGGAATTCTTTGTTATTTAAGTGTGTTAAAAGGCCTTTTTAAATCAAAATGATTAAAGCCCTCCAAAAGGAATCAAGCTTTAGGCATAAAGTGATGAGGACATCAACAGACGCTACCGACATGTTTATCGCCGGCGAAACCGGAGATCGACGGCCACGATTCAGCATCTCTACTTTTGATTTAGATGACATGATGTATCTTATTTTTATTGTATTGTTTGATTTACTGTTTTCCCATTTTACCCCTGTGGGGAGTTATGTTTCTTTGTAGCCCAGAGGGCAACTTAGTCTTTTCACTTTTCATGAGTCAAGACCTATATATAGTCGTCTATTGTATCATTTTGATTTTTAATGAAGAATTGAACGAAATTTGTGTTTTATTTCTACTTCGTCTTGCATGAGTGCTTGAGGAGGAGAGCTCACGAGGAGCAATTCGCAAGGCCCACCAATTGTTGGAAGAGTCCTCGATTCGTGGTTAGAATTTTCTTTATCTTCTCACTTATTTTCGCATTCACCTTCCTTCCATCTTCCACAAAACAGCCCACCCACTTCCCCTTGCCGCCGTCCATTGAACATCCACCACCGGTCACATCCCTAGCTCCGGCCGATCACCCCACCGGCCACCCCCACCTTAACCGGCCACCCCATCCCACGGCTATTTTGAATTTTGAAATTTGAATTTTCAAATTTCAAAATCTTTCCTAATTTGGAATTCCAAATTTGGAAAGTTTTTCATGACAAATTTAATTTCAATTTAAATCAAATTGAAATCTTCATTCCATCGCCACATCATCACCTCCAAATGGAAACCTAGCTCTCCACAAATTCCCTCTCCTCCTCCTCATCTTGCCGCCGGCCCTAGCATGGGCTTCCCCATTGATTGCCCCATTCAATGCTAATTCTAATTTGAAATTCAAACGGATTTCAAATAAATTTCCCCTCCAAATTTACTTAATCCTGAATTTAATTTCAGAATTGGAATTAATCCCTCATCCTTCCCCTATTGGCCGCCGGCCTTGATTGGGATTAATGCCCATTAATTGCCACTTTATGGCATTGATCATATGAGGTTTGAAATTCAAATTCTAAGTAACCTCCCTCCCAAATTAATCAAAATCTGAAATAATTTCAGATTTGGTTAGATCTCTCCCCTCCCCCCTCATCTAAACCAACTCCCTTCCCCATAACCCGCCGCCCCACCCCTTCTCCCACCTTGGCCGAGCCTCTTTCCCCCCATCCTCCTTGGGATATCATTGGATGTTCACCACCTTTGGGATCAAGAGAAGACGACGATCCTCTTCAACATCCACTTCAATGTTGAATGGCGGATCCGGAGCTTGAGTGGGGTCTTGTGTTCAACGCCGACGGGAGCATCAACATTCTACGTTCACCTTGTTTCGACGTAGGATTTGAAGACGAGACAACCGTGGAAAGAGTAAGCTTGGAGAGAGTCGTTCCGGTCCTTGCAAGCATCACGACCGAAATTTTCAAAGCACACGTGGAGCCTTGAGGTCACCTACGTCTTCCCTCCCCGCCGGCTATTTCCTCCACAAAGTTCCTTGGTCCTTTCCTCTAGTGGTAAACTTTCCGTCCATCGTTTGGGTCTTCTATCTCCCGCCAAAAGTCCACAATCTTTGAGTGACTGGCCCCAAGGTGAAATTCTCATTGTTAAACGTTGCGGTTTTGTTTAATTGTACTTTGCATATGAAATTCGCCTAATTTGAAAGATTCGTTTTGGTTAATCTTGTTTCAATCTTTTTGCCTAAGCAAAAGTTAACGTTTCTAAATCTTAACCCTATCTTGCATGATCCCGTAAAATTATAAAAGCAAAACTTAACAACTCTCTTTTTAATTTTGAACGTAACTCCTAGTGTTCACATCATAAGGCTTTAATCAATGTAATCTAAATAATACATCAATTTGATTGATTAAAAAAAGATTATCCAATTAAATTATCAAATTAATTTAGTTAAATGAATAAGTCAATTTGAATTTTAATGAATTTTATTAATTTAGTACTTCGCTGGCAGAATTTGTTTATCAATGTTGAATTTTATGAATTTAATTAATGATAAATGATTTAATTAATGAAAATTAAATTAGAAAATTATTAACAAATTATTATTTAAAAGTGAATATGATTGATCTTTGAATTTTTTTTTTGATTTAAAATAGAATTTAATGAATTTAGGATTTATTTATTAATTTAATTAATTATTTATAGACAAATATTATTAATGAATTATTAATCGATTAATCATTTAAAATTATTTTAAATTTTTATTTTAATTGATATGATTGATTCTCTGATTTTTTTATTTTAGTTTTAATTGAATTTTGTGAAAGTTTTTAGAATTTTATTTAGTATTTTTAATTAATTATTAAAGGAATTGTTTAATTAGTGAATTATTAATGAATTTATTATTAGAAAATTATTTAAAATTAAAATTAATATGTTTCTGGTTTTATTTGATTTTAAATGAATTTGTTTTTTTATTTTTAATATTTATTGGAATTTTAAGTTATTTATTTAATTAATGTTTATTAAGGGTATTTAGGAATTTAATTAGGATTTAAATGGGATTTAGGTTCAAAATTTATTTTAGATTGATTATTTATTTAGTTTAGAGTTTATTAGAACTAATTTGAATTTTTAAGGAATTTTATTTAAATTATTGTAATTTATTTAGTTAATGTTTAGTTAAGGGTTAAGGTTTACTAAAATTAATGAAATTTTGTTTTTTATATTTTGATTTTACATGTTTGAATATATGATTTTAGATTGATTGAAGTGAATTTAGGTTAATTTTAGATTTTTAAGATTTTTATTGATTTATTCAGATTTATTGAAAATTAGGATCCTTAAAGAAGGGTCCCCTAAATCTACTAGTTATTATAAGATTAATTAATGTCAAATCAATGTGTATTAGATCAAGGGGTTATGACACTAGTTTTCTAAGTTGATGTTTCATCCCAAAAGGGATAATATGTAGTTCACCAAAAATTTGGCTAAGTTGACTAAGACCCCACCTTAATTATTATCCTTAATGTCACTAGGTTGTAGGTTTACAATCAAAGTATACTAACCCTTTGAACATTATTTATAAACACACCAAAGCAATCATGAACATAGTGCACTATCTAAGGAAAGAAAAATGAATTGATGAATTTCCAAGCATTAGGATTAAGTAATAACCCTACTACTTGAAAATTCAATCAAATGACAATAATGATACTATTGATTTCCAAACCATTGAACATTCCCCATTAAATCCATTTGATTATAGTAAAGCTCTGTTTAGAAGTCCCAAAGAATATCTAGATGTATGCAAATGGATTTAGATTTATTTATAGTTTAATTTTAAAATATATATAATAAAGAAACACCCTTGTATTTTGAAATTTAATAACTACCAAAAGATAGTTCAAATAGATTGAAGAAAATTACTGGATGCCCCTAAAACTCTCTAGATCATGCCATTTAAATTTGGTATCAATTTAATAAATATATAAAAAGTTATTAATGAAATATTAAAAACAATCAAAGCTAAATAACTCTGCATACATTCATAAATTTTATTTAATTTTATTTTTAAAATAAAGGGGACGCAAAATTGAAGAAAATGAGCTAGTATACATATTTTTTGGTTTTACATTTTATTTATTATGATTTTTTAAGTTTTTGTTATTTAAATGGATTTAAAATCATTTATTTTAATTATACAGGAAACGGCGGCGCCGGCGGGCCAGGTGGTGTGATCCCGTTGGCTGGATCAAAAAAATGCGGCGGCGGCCAATCATTGAAAATGATTGCGTTGCCGCGCTAATCATCACCAAATGATTGCGGGCCCCACGTCGTTCACTTAAACGAGTTAGCGATCCTCCGCTGCCGTTTTTCCTCCGCCGTATGAAAGTAACGGCTTTGATTGAGCCATACGGGGATATTAAGAGCAGGATCGGACCTGTGGTTGGACGGAGCCGCGGAAAGGCCAAATCAAGGCCATTGATCGTGAGATCAACGGCCTAGAGAGTACCCATTTTAAACGCCTATTAAACCGAGACTCAATGATGAAGAAGGCTTCGATCTCAAAAACGACTGAACCAAAATTTATGAAATTTTAAACAGAGCTTTATATGATGGAATAGAACAATGGGGAACTAATTTTTCGTTTAAATAATCACTTCATGAAAAGTTATTTAAACCTAAGTAGATCTATCTAGGGTTAGCTCGTTACCTTGATAGAATGGATGGATTTTGATGCTTGAGGGCTTGTTGAACTCCTTGATTGTCCTAGATTGTTTCTTCATAAGACTTCAAGGGCTGAGGAGGTCTGGATCTCGAGCTATAGGCCTGGGATGGTCTTTAGGCTCGGTTTGGCGGGAATCTCGCCGCCGACAGCCTTCAACCGCTGGATTTTTGGTAGGGGAATATAGAGGAGATATGGGAGAGCCAAGAGGAAAAGAGAAATCGTCTGGAGAGCTTGAGTGTAGAGAGAGAAGGTGGAGATTAGAATGTCACTCATTTAGCTTCTTTTGGCCAATTCAAATGACCCAGGACCCATTGGATGGCTGGGATGCATTTGGTAGGTTTCTAGGATCAAGGCACATGTCCAGGGGTTGTTAGGAGCAGAGAATCAAAAGGACACAAGGACATCCTAGGTGGAAAGGTGTCCTTGTCCTCACTAGAGATGTGGGGTTGATTTCAATCTAAGGGCTGGGAGGCAACTTAGGAAGGTTATGGAATGCTGTTTGAATTGATAGAGTACTTTGAATTAGGAAGGATTAGGCTTAAGCAAAGGGCTTGGCCATTTAATGTTTTTTTTGACCATTTGTTGAATGGTTTGATCAGTCAACAGGTCCAATCAGCTGACATGGCATCCCAAAAGACTTGATGAGCTGATGGGAGGCATTGGAAGGGTTTTGATGTTCAAGTATTAAGGTTTGAATGCATTTACATACATGAAGAGGAGGCTTGACCAAGCCATTATGAGTTGACTTGGTCAAAGAAACTATGGCTGGACTCAAGATAGGTTTAGGGGTAATCAAGGTATCAAATGGAACAATTCTAAGAGCTTTATGACATTGATTTGCTTATATAAAGTGATTTGAGCCAAATAGGTCAAGTTTGATCAAACTTGGGTTCAGTTGACCAAGTCAACTATTGATTGGGTCGAGATGACTAGTCAGGTCCTTATCACTAGGAGAATTTCTTTCAAAGTTTCTAGTGAGATTCAGAGACATTTAGAACTGAGTTGGAGATCAATATTGTATATGATCACTTAAGCTAGCTTGAGCTAGCTCAATTAGATCATATTAATTTGTCATTGATTCAAGGATTTGAAAATGATGGGTTTGGTGTAGGAGACTCCTAGTGAAGAGATATAGACTTTGACTGAGGTCAAAGGTAGTCAGTGTACTATGCTAGATAGTACATTAAGCTGGGTGATTGCAGTGTGAGGCTGCAATAAGTGATTCAAACTTGAAGATATGTTGAATGTTGGATTGAGATGATTAAGGTTTGATTGATTGAATAGAATATATGATTGATTGATTGATATATTGATTGGGTGAAATCTCAATGGATTTGAGATGAAGATTGAATTGAATCAGGATTGATTTAAGGCCTAGATTGATCTGGGATCTAAATAGGTTTAAGGGCTAAATAGATCCTAAGGTCTAGATAGATCTAGGGTTAGGATAGATCCTAGGATCTATATTGATCTGCAGGGTTTGAAATCTAGATTTGAATGAAGTCTAGATAGATTGAGATATGAATTTATTTGAATTTGAATTGATTTTAGGATCCTATAGAGACCTCATACAAAAATGAGGCCAACTTGTCATACTTTAAAACTATGGGAGCGAGTTATGGAGCATAGGTTGCGGCATGATACTAATATTTCTCAAAATCAATTTGGATTCATGTCGGGTAGGTCGACTATGGAAATCATACATTTATTAAGAGGTTTGATGGAGAAATATAGAGAAAATAAAGAGGATTTACATATGATATTTATTGATTTAGAAAAAGCATATGATAAAGTTCCAAGCGAAGCGCTATGGAGAGTTCTTGAAAAGAAATGAGTTAATAACGCTTATATTCAAATAATTAAAGATATGTATGCAGGAGCTATTACTCGTGTTCAAACTCAAGGTGTTTTGACTAAGTATTTCTCTATTTCAGTTGGGTTATATCAAGGATCAATCTTAAGCCCATATCTTTTTGCTTTAGTCATGGATGTTCTCACTAGACATTTGCAAGAGGATGTACCTTGGTGTATGCTATTTGCTTATGATATTCTTCTTGTTGATAAGACTAGAGAGGGAGTTGAAGGTAAACTTGAATTATGGAGGTCAACCTTAAAGTCTAAAGGTTTTCGCTTGAGTAGATCTAAAACGGAATATATGTAGTGTAATTTTAGTAGTAATAGACCCAGTGAGGGGATTGTGACTTTGGGCAATCAAGTCATTAATAAGAGTACACATTTTAGATATCTTGGATCTATTGTTCTGAGTGATGGTGAAATAGATGGGGATATTATCAGTAGAATTCAAGTTGGATGGTTGAAGTGGAGGAATGTATCGGGCTTGTTGTGTGATAGAAAATATTAGGAATGTTATTAGACCTAAAAAGACATGGTTAGAAAATATTAGGAATGACCTTTCTTTATTAGATTTAAACGAGAATTTGGCTTTTAATAGGACGCAATGGAGAAAAAGGATTCATGTAGCTGACCCCATGTAGTGGGATAAAGGCTTGATGTTGTCTTTGTTGTTGTTGTTGTTTGTTTTCAATCATATATAAATTCTAAAAAAACATACTAAAACTCCACAAAAAAATCTCTAAATTTTCAAATCACATTTAGGATATTTCTTTGATCATTTACAATTGAAATTATTGAATTCCATTCATTCCACGTGAAAGCACAACTAAATCCCTAACATTGGTTTGTTTTGGATAGAACTGGCATATATCCCTTCCAAAGCACATTTGGACCAATTAAATCTATCCTATTCTTACCAAATGTTCCAGAAATAAACTAGACACCATCACCTTCAGTCTAGGTTTGTTGGATTTGGATATCTGTACAGGGAGAATCAATTGGTTAAAGTTAGATTTGTTTGCTTTGGACATATTACAGAGCTTGTGACCTACCTCCAAATTTCATCCACCGTCAAAATAATTCCACTATAAAAATCAATGTTTACTCTTCTAATTATTTAGAAAAATCCTTCACATCTACTAATTGATCATATGAGTGATCTAAGGCTCCTCCATCAAACTCTTATCACTGGGCTTCCAATTTGGGAAACTCATGCTCTGTTCTCAAAGTCAATGGTTCCATAGTATGTAAGGGCAACTCGGTGACAACTCGAACTGGGGAATCGTACTCAACTATTATGATTTACAGGCTGATTTGAATCTAATGTTGTTGGGAAGTAGTAGCCAAGAAATCGAGGTTGAGCTACTCCTACACGATAAAGCCATGCAAACGACGATAAACCCCCATGGTGTTCCCTCCTCTTAGATGGGGAAATTCAGAATATACTTAATTTGGGCATGCCAAAAGAATTGAAATGCAAAGCTAGAGCCTTGGTTGAAAATGGGGCAAAGGACATTATTGCTTAGGCGATGTATGCCTTCAAGTTTGGACTGGTGTGTGGTAGTGTGATGTCAATGGTGGTATGCACAGAGTGTTGAAAACTCATGTAGGAATGAAGCTAATGCTTCTCAAGAGCAATCAGATCAAGTTGGTAACATCATTAGTTAAGCTAGTCCCAACATTTATTATATAGTTGAATGCGTAAAGGTGTTTGGGTATATACAACAATAAAATTTCCTAGGTGGAACAATAGAATTGTTGCCGGGTCGTTACTCTAGTGGGAGCCGCCTTTACTTCTAGGTTGAGGCTATGTTTCGCTTGGAATAGCCCAAATTATATCCGTTTCAGCAACATTAAAGATTCCACTTCAGCTTATTAAGGGAGAACTAGTTTCTCTTAATCTAGATGCTATCTTGGGCAATATGGAGAAGTTAAATTTTGCGCTGGTTGGAAGGCTCCTTGGCAAGATTATGTTGTTCTCATTCATCAAATATGAATTGAAACAACAAATGGGCCACGTGGGTGAATTCAAGGTTGTTATAGTTGGGCTTAATTCATATGTTAGTGTTTTGGATGATGCAGAGGCGCGGGATGTGGTGTTGAGAGGGTAACCATGGTTTTTTGCTAGCAACATTTTTAGAATTGATAGATGAAACCCGTCATTCTCATCGAATTCTCTACAAGGCCTTAGATTTTGGATTAGGCTTCCTAACTTCCCCTCTTATATTTGTGGGCTCCGAAAATTTGGCCCCGGCCTCCACCCGCGACTGTTTGCTTTTTGTTGATTTTTATTTTCGGCGAGGGAGTTTTAACGAAATAAGTTCCGGGGTAAATTTTGGAAGACAGATGAGTTTGTAGATAAGACACTACCCAGAGATTTCGCCCTCGTTTTGCGAGGACTTTATGATCTGAGTTCTGGTTTCCTATAGGCGCAAGTCCCTATAGTTAATTATCCCTCCCGATCATGAGAGAGAACTTTCGATTAAGGCTAGTCGTCAATCAGATATGTATAGAGATACATGTTATATGGCATATAGTAGCAGCAATGGATATTAAGATTTGAAATGTTTGAAGGTTTCGAAATTTAGGAATTTGAATGATTGATATTTGAAAATTTGAAGGTTTTGATATTTAAAATAGAAATTTCACCATCTTGCACTTAAAGCGGATGGTGGGGGGAATAGATGATGGACCCGATCAAGATCCCATGGTTCCATCGTCCCGGGCTATGATCTACTTAGTTAGAGGAGGTAGTCGACCCAACCTGACAGAAGGATCCTTGTCGGCAGCCATGTGTTGCTTCGTCCATGGGGACCTTGTAGACCTAGAGTGAATGTCTGTTTAAGGGGATAAATTTGAATCCACCTTAGCTAACAGAGGGCTTTATGCCTTATCGATCATATCCTATTGATTCATATCTCAAGGATTTGATGTCAATAAGGAGCGTATTGGCTCTGGCCATAATCGATATTTCGTGGTGCCATTTGGCGGCAAAACCACTCGGTTTAGAGGGCCCCGGGTCATAATCGTTTATCCTGCGGTGCCATTTGGCGGCAGACCGCCGGTTAGAGGACACGTACCATGTCCTTATTGGTAGGAGATTGTTTGAGAATGGATCTTAGTAATATTTTCGACTAGGCATCAGCTCTATGTGAGCTGAAGTTATATTTCAGATTTGTCCACCTCGACAAATCGTGCGGAGGGTGGATGTGTTTTGCTTTAAGTGGTTGATGACATAATTTCAATTTTAAATATTTAGATTATGGATTTTTTGGACTTTTGTATTTTGGTGGAGCTGGAAAGGCATTTAAAATTATTTGGGACCCCTCCGGTTGAGCTCTTCATTCAACACGGCCATCATCGGAGTGTACTTGGGGTCATTTCCATTTGAAAATACAAACCTTGTTGACTCTATCGAGTCATCAATAGAGGATCAGTTTTTATAGGCTTTATACCTTTGTTTGTAAATTTTCTCTATTAAAAGCCTTGAAGGCCTAATATGAATGTATAAAATAAATATTCCGGTCAACTTCGTGACCGTATATTTATCCGATGATTTGAACCCTGTCCACTCCTATTTACTTGCTTAGGAGGATTGGGTTTCGTAATCTCCATGCTTTTATTTAGTGAATTCTCTTGATTATAGGTCTTGAAGGCCTAATATGAATGTATTTAAACAAATACACCGGTCGCCACAACCGTGTATTTATTTAAATGTTCGAACTGTGTCGACTCTTATAGATCCGTATAAAAGGATCGGGTTCGAACTTGAATTAACTTTTCGACCCGTGCAGCATCCCTAGACGTCACGTGTGTACCAATAACACGCTCGCCGGGGCCCATGCGGGTTGAGATTGTATTTTCCCCTTAGTGTACTTATGTACACAGTCTGCGGTGCACATGCGTGGGTACTTTGAAATAATTATAGTTGTGCATATAACTATCGTTTTGATGCACACAACTTTTCATTTAAGAGCTTATACATGCCTTCTGTCCGCTAGTACGAATGTTGCGGATTCGGTGGCGATATGGTCTTAATGTTATGCGGCATCTCCTCATCTTGATGTTGACTCCCCTTTTTTCATTCACCGGGGAAGGTTTCTCCTGGACTCTGAAATCTGCTGCTTTGAAAAGATCTCCTTTTGAGATTACCAGTGTAGTGGACTTGTTATTTCTGATATTTGTGGATGCAAACATTATTTCCTTCCTGAGTACATGATCAAGAAGGAATTTTGGAACACCAGGAAGGTTGGTTTGAATTTGCTCAAACATCTCTTCCATTATATCAGGAGGTGCCATTTTTCATACATTGAGTTTCCCTTATACCCGACATACTTGAAGATCTTAATCACCATTTTCGTAGGTGATATCTGTACTTGCGGCCACAGTGGTTTGTTATGCCTAAACCCTAAACCCTCAATGTCTTTCAGATTCCGCTTTCATCTGAAGATGGAGGCATCATTAGCTCACTTGTCTTGGGTCTTGGTTTAGTCTTTCGACCATAAAAGCGTAGAACAGACTCATTTGATGTAGGGATCGGGGAATGAGCTTCACAACAAAGAGTAGATGCGAGTGGTTCAAATCATGTATTAAGCCAACCCATTCTTTCTATCTATTCTTTTTATCAGTAAAGAGGTGCCTCGGGCTCTTTTCCAAGGGGCAGAGGTTATTGAGAAGCAGGTAGAGAAGGAAGGAAAGATCCCTTTCAAAGCCGCAAGCAAGCTGCATATCTTTTCTTTCTCCGGGGCTGATGGGCCCCTGCTGAGATTCATTCCTCGTATCATCTAGGAGTGAATAGGGCTTACGGAACAGCAACTGAAAGAGTTTACTTCTCGAGCTCACTGCCTCACACCATTGGCATTGAAGAAGTATTGCTTTCTTCTTTGCTAAAGAGAATGTCAAACCTGCAAACAGAAGGCATATTCTAGCTCTTTCTCTTCCCTTTGGACAGCTTTCAATGGTTTCTTCTTTTGATTCTGGGCCTAGGGAAATTGGCTTCACTTCATTCATTTTAGCCATGAGCTGTCCTTGCAAGCATCCTCAGGACTGATTTGGTAATTGTGAAGCACTTTGTACAATTGCTGTTCTATGTATGAGAACAGGGTACCCTCCCCCCCTTGTGGTTGATGTATTCCATTGGAAATGCCAAATGGATACTATGCAGCACTATTTACTGGTCTAGGATAGGTTATGAATGTGGAAGGATGGATTATCTGGGGATCTGCCCGTATTACTAATAAATAGATTGACCTTCTGATTCCAAAGATTGTACTGTTGAATTCCCCCCTATATATTTGAGGGGTGTTGGTTTGCTTGTAATTACAATTAACAATTTCGTGGGATACTATAAGTCCCTTGTAGACTATAAGCTATGAGACAAGGTGCATAGTAAAATTCTCATCCAAACAATGTAAGTCCCTTGTAGACTATAAGCTATGTTCAAGGATAATGAAGAATGTGTGATCTTTAGCATGATTCACTTGCAAATGGTAGTGAAGGTTCATGCAAATGTTTGGCTTGAACAATCTACAAGGAGCATGAATGATTGTGACAATTCATATACAAGCATATGCTAAGGATTTGTGATAAATCAACTCTCAATTGCACACAAACATGCTATAGCCAATTGAGGAGGACACATAAGTGAAAATATGAATAATCCACCTCAATCATGAATGGTATGCTAGTGGATAAAGCATGGAGGTTGTATGGTGAATATGATGACTTCCTCACACAACTTTCATGCACTATCTACAAGTGAAAGACTTGTAACCAAGTTGCAAACATATATGGAGTATACATGAGATTTCATGTGTGACGTTTACATCAGTTTTACAAGCAAGCATGTTGAATGGTAATGTTCCCAACAAGATATCCATAAGTGATAGCAAGAGGTCCACCATGACCTATTCATGAGTAAATTTTGGAAATCTCATATCTCTACAAGGCATGGCAAATACAAAGGCCAACAAGAATTATCCATATCGTTGACAATAACAATGCAGTCAATGAAATATACATGAATTGTAGCGAGAATCATGTAGTGATATGTTCACAAGCAAAGCAAGAGAGATGTAGGAGAAGCAGATCCTTTATTATCAATAATATACACACTGTTGTTATCCACAATTGGCTTGTACATATTTACAGGGACCCATTTTATTTTCTACGACCTTATAGAGGTGTTCGTAGGAGAACTATTATCCTTGCATCACATCCACCTTTCAACAATCTCTGGTGAGTTTGATTATCGTGCTTGCTTGCAAGGACGGAACTTCTATTATCAGTTGACAATATTGCCTTCTTCAATCAACAGGCCTTTTTTTGTAAGGAGATTTACACCTTATTGTGGTCATTTCACATTCATAGACATTTGCACTTAGTCTGCTAATCAACCACCTTTCAATTGCAAGAGATATACATAATTGTTTGCGATCGGATGATTGTTGACACTAGCGGGCATTTAGTTGTATGCCTCATTGAATACATCCGTAAAAGGTGTTGTAGTTTGATTGGTGTCGAATGTGAGAGGGCAATGATGTTCAAACCAGAATCAAGTCCAAGTCCTTTCAGGTTTAATTTAAATCAAGTTCATAAGCCCAAAGTGTAAGTTGGGTTTCATGTCCTTTGCAATCCTACTCAAACACTCACTTAAGTTCAAATTGTTCAAGCCATGAATGTTCGAATTCAGAGTACGAGTTCAAGTTTATATTCTTATTGATTTGAGTTTGATTCCAGTTTGATTTTATTTTATTTGGATTTGGCCTTTTATTAGTCACTTGAGTTTTGTTCAGGTTCAAGTCCATAAGTCCTTGCTCATTGTTGTTCATTTGAGTCCCAATGCTTCTTCTTTTGAGTTCAAACAGGTCCGAGTAGAGTAACATTTCACCCGGAATTTTGGCAGCCTCCCGGCGTCTCCCCCGTTTAGGGGAAAATTCGAGAGGCTGGGCCATCCCACCACGCTACTCAAGCATGTATGGTAAGTGTCGGGGACACCGGGCCGTACATTTTTTATCCCACCACGCTACTAGAGCGTGTATGGGGCCTTCAACAATATCCGTAGGCGAGCGCAAGTGAATCTCCCCACCACGCTACACTACAGGAAAACCCCATATTACCGGCGGACGAAATTCGCCGGAAAACATAGATATTCTGACGGAACTATAAGTTTCCGGCGCACGTTTCGGCGGAAATTCATACGCCGGTTTTGGTCGCGTCAATAAATTATTTCCGGCGCAGTTTCCGACGAATTACCGGCGAAAAAACTGACTGTTATCGACGTTAAAAAACGTCTTAATTCCGGCGCATATTGCGCCGGTAATTAGCGTCGCATTATGCGCCGGCCATTACCGGCGGATAAAACGACGCAAAGTGTGCGTAGAAACCCCACGAACTCGCTTGTGACACAAAGTATACGCCAGTACTTGCCGGCGGACTGTGCGTCGGTAAGTTCCGATAGAACAAATACGACGGTACATACGATACGATTCGTTGTATCGTCTTTTCCGGCGAACTTCCGGCGCAAAATCCGCAGGAAACCTGTAGTATTGACAAAAAAAAAATTTCTTCCCATCCAACAATCAAATTTCCACACCTGCAAACCTATACAAATATCAATTCTACAACATTTCAATTGTAACATTACAACATATCAA
Organism: Dendrobium catenatum; assembly: GCF_001605985.2. Lineage (NCBI taxonomy): Eukaryota > Viridiplantae > Streptophyta > Magnoliopsida > Asparagales > Orchidaceae > Dendrobium > Dendrobium catenatum. Next base: position 514,310 of record NW_021319137.1, on the reverse strand, counting down.
CAATTTCACCACAGTTTCAAGAGAATCTTATCACAAGAACAATATACGATCAACAAAAAGCATACACCAAGGTAACATCCTCTAGCAAATGTTCTAGTGCTAACAACCATGACGTAAAAGCACAAAAGATAGACTAATTTTGATCTCCATAATCAAATTTTACTTCACTCCTCCTAGTCTTATCACAAGAAATGATCATCAACAAAAACCATGCCACCAATGTACATCTCTAAGCAAATTGTTAGTGCCTAAAACCATGAACTTAAAGCACAAAAAAAATAGACTAATGTTATTGCTCCATAACCAAGTTACTTCAACTCCCTCTCTAGTCTTATCAACAAGAACAATATCAATCAACAAAAACATCACCAAGTCATCCTCTAGCAAATGTTCTATGCATACACCATGATAAGCCAAAAAGATATGGAGTAATGTTGATCTCCATAATCAAAAGTTTACCTCAAATCCCATCTCTAAGTCTTATCATACAAGAACAATATTCATCAACAAAAAGCATGCCACCAAAGTACATCCTCTAGCCAAATGTCTAGTGATAACAACCTGATTTATGCAAAAGATATCGGATTAAGGCTAATTCCTATATATGTATCCATACTCGACAATAGGAAAAAAAATGAAAACAATACTTCGGTACCCTCCTCGCAGCGCGACACTAGGAAGGAGAGAGCGGCGCGCGACTAGGAATGAGGCTCGGCCGAAGTCCGGTGGACGCGCGGCGACGTCTAACCACGGCTAGCGTACCGAACGGCGACGGAGGCGAACGGGCGAAGCAGTCGATGTGAGAGAATGGAAGGAAACGAATGACGGCCAGAGGGGTTCATCGGGAAAATAGGGCTTTTTACCGCGGAAGTTTCCTACCGGTTCGTGCTGTAGACGATCGGTTATAATTGTCAGATTCCGAGTCTAATCCGCGTATATATTTCGTGAGTTTTAAATACGCCGACGCAATGTCCGCCGGTAACGTACGCCGGATTGTATCCCGTAACGTGCGATTGGAAATGGTTTCAGTACATCCTATACCGTCGATGGCCGGCAGAAACGGCGGTCCCGGTAAATTTACGGCGTAAATGTTGAGCAAAAATTTTCGTCGAACAATTACCGGGGTGCCTGCGCCGTTTATTACCGGCCAGCAAATTTCGACCGGAAAATCCGACGGTAATTGTGCGTGTTCCGTAGTGCCTACAAGAGCGTGTATAGGGCCTTACCCACTTTCGTCGTATGCGTCGCACGGGCTTCGCCCTACCGTGCTACGAGAGCGCGTATAAGATGCGTTTCCCCGGTCCTCAGCAACACCGAAAATGGGTGATTTAGGCGATTACCAGCCTTGTCGTAGGCGTCCACCGGATTTCCTTCCACCGTGTACGACAAGCGCGTATAAGTGGGTTCCCCGATCCGCCCAACATCGTAACGGGAAACATGATGTTAAAGAAGATATTAACTTGGTGCTGGCTGTGTCTGATCGTCCGAGGTCGAGAACGTCGCCACATGCTACAAGAGGCGTGTATAGGGCTTACCCGCCTCGTCGCAACCTGTTGCAACCGGATTCCCCCGCCACACGTGCTACAATAGAGCGCTCTATAGGGGGTGCCATCGGCGCCGTCAAGCGTGTCGAGGATGGGATTTAAGTTAGAAATTTTTATACCTGAGATCGGCGGAGAGGAGTCATCGGCGACGTGTCGGCGGTTGTCGCGACTCAAGGATCGAGGCAACAAGATCACACATTTTGCCAATTTGTATCATTATTATTCTTTATTATAAGTATATTTAATATATAATAATTAGATAATTTATGATAATTAATCAAATAATCAATTAATTTTAATTAATAAACTTTATAATTAATAT